>NC_058083.1:175241994-175541994 GCF_014858855.1 Bufo gargarizans
AGTATTTATTGCTTTGTCCTTTTTTTTATCAAATGATACTATTTGTAAGTATTTTCAGAATTAATTTTTTTTGCTCACAATTGTTTATTATATCATTTTTTAACAGTAAAACAAACTAAAACCCGCTGGGCCAGATGCCGGGACCAATTCCGGCGGGAGGTCTCAAGTAAAGGCCGGAGTGGGGAGGGTACCTCAAGGAAGCGGCCCTATGAATACACTGCACAGTTGCAGTTTTTAAGACCTGTTATGGATTTGAGGCCGTAAGTTTTTTAAATTTTTTATTTGCATTTCAAATTTTGCATACACTTACGTTTGGATCTTGGTGAGCTAAAGTGTACACAAAAGTAATGGGTTCAGTTGTGTTGTACTATTGAAGACATATACTTTCAGTAGGCATGCCATGTTATAACTGACTCCATCCAGCTCTTTTAAAACTGAAACTCCCAGCATGCCAGAATAGCTGTAAGCTAACCAGTCCTGCTTGGAGTTGTGCATCAGCTGGTGGGCAACAGTTTGTACATGCCTGGTGTTGATTGTCTCCATCATTTCTGTGGGGGAGTCACACCAAGCACCACCGCTGATGAGCTGTATGATGAGACGACACGTGTAGTGTGCAGATAGTGCCTCCTCTCTCTGTTTTGTTCCTGATGAATCAATTTATTGACGGTCCTGGAACATAGATGTTTGCAATCTGAACAAGAATAGAGATGCGAGATGTCACGTGCGCACTGCATGCATTATCTCCTCATACAGATGTTCAGCGTGTTTGTCAGCTGTTGGTCACACACCAATATATTATTTCGTACATATCCTCTGGATAGGTGTGTTTTTTTTTAAAATTGTGCTAAAGCCTCCTGTTTTTATGGGAGTCCAGAATAGTGTATCATTTTTTGTTTTATAGGGTGACGTAATATTTTTCACATAGATACCTATTTTCTTACTTTTGTAAGTTTTGGAAATTGTTACCTATTAGGTATTGGCAATGTCATTTATATTGGTTTAATGGTATAGCACCAACCACAACATGGATTCCTTAAATTGCTCATATAAAATGACAATACCAGAATCCTATGATAATGGATTATAATGATGTTCCAACAACGCTTGACCAGCAGGATTAAAACGACTACTCTCACCATGCTCAAGTGTGGCCTAGTACATGTTCTTTTTCCACCGTAAATGAGGTTCTACAAGGTTAAAATTACATCTTGTATGTTTGGATGGTTGAAGCAGGCCACATACTGTCGAGATGGCCTGAATATCAGCACTGGTTTTGTCCCTTGAATGAGTAATCCTCTTCTGACGCTGGACAGCTCCAAACGGCAAACAATGTTTTCCCAATACATTAACATTAGCCCTTTACAAGACTTGTCCCATCATTGCATTTAAAATGGAATTAAATTAGGAATTGCACTATTAACATAGAAGCTGTTGTTCATTGTGTAAACTCAAATATCTGATGTATGGTGCCACTCCATATATATATTGTATACACACGGCTGGTTACACCTAATATAAATAATGTACTTTTGTAATGTTGATATCAAATGATCTAATTTTTACTTTTGTTTCTTTCAAATACAGTACTGTGGACAGTCTGGATCCCTCAGAAGAATCTGACACGGCTGGGAGTGAAGCCCCTGCGTTTTTTTCCCCAGCAACCAGTCCAGCACCTACGCCGGCAGAGGACCTGGAGCACTCAACACTGGCCCAGGCCCCCCTATCACTGGCCAGTCCACCCCGTATTATTCAGCCCCAGCCCAGACGTCGCCGCCAAGTCCCTCCCTCTACCTCTGGGCAAGAGAGTCGTGAAGTTATTGACGCACGCATCATAGATTTTCTTGCCCACAGGCGGAGTGATGGTGTGGAGGAGAAGATGCTAAGGGGACTAGGGCCCCTAATGAAGCAGGTAAATCCAAACGAGCATCACGAGTGCCTGGCTTCATTAGCAGTCGTCCTAAAAATGGCGACATTCATCATGGCGACATTCTAGGAAAATTTAATGGTATGAAAATTGATTTAGAGAATGCCGGTCATCACCAAAGACCCAGACCCTTTCAATTTCCACCCCAACCCACCCAAGCATCTTCTTTCCCCCCACACCCCCAGTACGGCCTACCCCAGTGCCAAATGCAAGGTGTGGGTCAGCCCCTTTATTCGGGCACCACAGCAGGACCAGGGAAGTACACAATCCTCTTTTCCAGCGGGTTCCTTTACTCAGGACCTTCTGGATTTGTGATTTTTTTTTTAAATATATTTGTTTTATGTTCTTAAATTGTTTTGTGCATAATGTACAAACCATTGCCTTACATTACCTATCGTTAAGCCCAATAGTTATAAATTTGGTTTGGGCAAAAACTTGTTGTCACAAAACATTTTCCTTTTAAAATTGTATTGTTAAAAAAAAACACATGCACAGTAGCTCACAAAGCAGCACTTTATTTTGATGAACAACACCTTTATTTTGGGGTACTTTAATGATGAGGTATTAGAAAAAATTTGGACAATATACTACAAACATAAAGATGTTTGAGTCAATTTACATTTAGACAAAAGCATCATTTATATTTAGTTATATGCAGATTTAAATATGTGATATCCAAAAAATCTCAGCCCGCAAGCCCACGTCAAGGGTCCTCATTAACTTGCGAGTCCCTACACTCAACTACCACAATAATTAATAGTAATCTATCTACAAAATAAAAAAATATTAAAGAGCCCAGAAGATTTCAAAAACTGCCACGAATAGCATCCCTCTGCCATGGCAAGGACACCTCTGGGCTGTAAAAGTAGTCTGCATAGAGTTCCTGAACTGCAATGCCTGCAGTCCCAGGTTGTCTATGCAGGGTCCTTTCCAAACCCAAATCTGAAGACGTAGGAAGATCTTTCATGTCAACAGAAAAGGAAGCCTCGTGAATCCTGGTGAAGTTGTGTAGAACAACACAAGCTTTAATCACCAGGGTAGCATTCTCCGGATCCTTCTGTATGGATGACAAAAACACCCTCCACTTGCTAGAGAGTATCCCAAAAGCGCACTCAGCATACCGACGGGCACGAGTCAACCGGTAGTTGAATATACGCCTCCTGACATCCAAACCACGCTTTGGAAAGGGTCGCATGACATGTGGAGTCAATGCAAACCCTTCATCTGCCACGATGACAAATGGAGCTGGCAGACCTGCATATCCGGGCAGTCTTCTGGACTCGGGCAGTGCAAGCTGGTTGGCACGAAGCCGCTCACCCATTCTAGAAGCACTAAAGATGCGAGCATCCGCAGTGCTTCCATAGGCCCCGATATCAACCATTATAAACCGGTAATGACTGTCAGCAACAGCCATCAGCACTACCGAAAAATATTGTTTATAATTGAAGTAACGGCTCCCTGAGTGTGGCGGCTTCTTCACACGGATGTGCTTGCCATCCATTGCCCCGATGCAGTTTTGAAACTGCGCTGAATTTAGGAAGCCCTCAGCAATCCGAACCCAATCGTCCGCCTTGGGCTGCGGCATCACCGTCTCTCAGAGTTGTTGCCAGATGACATGGCAAGTGTGTCGTACAACGAGATCGTCGAGGTTCCTAACAGAAACTCAAAATGCAGTGATGCAAAAGAGTTCCCAGTGGCAAGGAATCTGTTGAGAAAAACAAAATACAAAAAAAAATCAGATGGTGGTTTCCACCTTCAGTGGGTTCAATGGTTCAATAATTCATTGTGTCCATTTGTATGCAGTCCATAAAAAATTGCATAATATCGGATATATGGAAATATATGAAGATATATTGCAGAGGAGAAGGTGTGGTGTTTAGGGCTTGCTGACCAGATACTGATGTTGGTCACAGTAGAAAAATATATAATGACAAAAATATAAAAAGATATAGGTAATGTGTCAGCGGATGCTGCACCTGGTGTGGCGTCCCACACACTAAAGAGGGCTGCATCCTGACTGTTTACCTTCTTTGTGAAGTGTAGGTGTCCCGGCTGTTGGAGCGTCCTTGCTGCGCTCTATGATGGCTGTTTCCCGGTCTTTTGCGTTCCACGTGGGTGTGACATCACTTATCTAGCGTCTCACGTGTCTTTGCCGAACTCAGTTTGCAAACTTTCGCTGGCGGTCTTTTTCGATCCAGAAAATTCGGATGTAACCGATTATTTGGAAGCGCTTCCAGGGTAAGATTTCTTGCAGGTTTAGAGGGGAGTCACCAGACGCGTTTCGAAGGTCTTAGCTGCCTTAGATGAAGAAGGCAGCTAAGACCTTCGAAACTCGTCTGGTGACTCCCCTCTAAACCTGCAAGAAATCTTACCCTGGAAGTGCTTCCAAATAATTGGTCACATCCGAATCTTCTGGATCGAAAAAGATTTGGGCACTCCTTCCCTTTGTTTTTAATAAATCTTGTCTCCAATATGCTAAATATGCCATATTTAGGGCCGTTGAAGCCCCGCTCCAGAAATTGCTTTATATTATTTCCATCTGACTTTATCAACTGAACCTGAGAGGCCAGATAATATCCCTGAAAGAAGGGGACCGATAGTCCTCCAATTTCTTCCACTAACCAGAGATATTTTTGCTTAATTTTTACCCTTTTTCTTCCCCAGATTAAATCATTCAACAGTCGTTCCAAATGGTTTAAAAAACAATCCTCTATCTAAACAAGACAGACCGCCAAAATATACAGAATCTGGGGAAGCAAAACCATCTTTATTAATGCAATTCTGTCCGCCTGTCCAATTGGTAGCTTCTGCCAAACACCAATTTTACTTTTACATTTAGTCCACAGGGGGGTGACATTTAATCTCACAATGTCTAGTATGCTTGCACTTAACTTTATGCCCAAATATTCCATAGATTCCGTAGTTTTAAGTACCCTAATTCCTAGGGAATTTAGTATGTTTCCCTGATCTAATGGTAGCAATACTGATTTTGCCCAGTTGATTTTATATCCCGAGATATCACTAAATTTATTTATTAATTCCATAAGATAAGGGAGCTGCAGTATTGGGTTCTCCAAGAAGATCAGAATGTCATCTACATACATACTTATCTTATCGGAGGCCCCTTTTATACCAAATCCGGAGATCCCCTCATCTGAACTAATTCTAGCTGCCAATGGTTCCATAAATAAAGCAAACAATAAAGGGGAAAGGGGACATCCCTGTCTTGTACCTCTATGCAGCTCCATTTGTTCCGACCATACTCCAATGATGTTAATTTTGGCTTTAAGGTGGTTATAAAGAATCTGGACCCATTTAATGAGGTATTTGCCCATATTCATCCAGTACATTACTTTACAGAGATATTCTCACTCCACCCTGTCAAATGCCTTCTCAGCATCTAATGACAGGATGTAGCGGGAACCACCCCCCTGACCAAGCTGGATATTAAAAAAAACTCTGTGTATGCTGGATTGTACCAGTCTCTTAGGTATACAGTGGGATGCGAAAGTTTGGGCAACCTTGCTAATCGTCATGATTTTCCTGTTTAAATCGTTGGTTGTTACGATAAAAAATGTCAGTTAAATATATCATATAGGAGACACACACAGTGATATTTGAGAAGTGAAATGAAGTTTATTGGATTTACAGAAAGTCTGCTATAATTGTTTAAACAAAATTAGGCAGGTGCATACATTTTGGCACTGATGTCATTTTATTGATTCCAAAACCTTTAGAACTAATTATTGGAACTGAAATTGGCTTGGTAAGCTCAGTGACCCCTGACCTACATACACAGGTGAATCAAATTATGAGAAAGAGTATTTAAGGGGATCAATTGTAAGTTTCCCTCCTCTTTTAATTTTCTCTGAAGAGTAGCAACATGGGGGTCTCAAAACAACTCTCAAATGACCTGAAGACAAAGATTGTACACCATCAAGGTTTAAGGGAAGGATACAGAAAGCTGTCTTAGAGATTTCAGCTGTCTGTTTCCACAGTTAGGAACATATTGAGGAAATGGAAGACCACAGGCTTAGTTCAAGTTAAGGCTCAAAGTGGCAGACCAAGAAAAATCTCGGATAGAGAGAAGCGACGAATGGTGAGAACAGTCAGAGTCAACCTACAGACCAACACCAAAGACCTACAACATCATCTTGCTGCAGATGGAGTCACTGTGTATCGTTCAACCATTTGGCGCACTTTACACAAGGAGATGCTGTATGCGAGAGTGATGCAGAGGAAGCCTTTTCTCTGCCCACAGCACAAAAAGTGCCGCTTGAGGTGGGCTAAAGCACATTTGGACAAGCCAGCTTCATTTTGGAATAAGGTGCTGTGGACTGATGAAACTAAAATTGAGTTATTTGGCCATAACAAGGGGCGTTATGCATGGAAAAAGAACACAGCATTCCAAGAAAAACACCTGATACCTACATTAAAATATGGTGGTTCCATCATGTTGTGGGGCTGTGTGGCCAGCGCTGGGACTGGGACTCTTGTCAAAGTTGAGGAACACATGGATTCCACTCAGTATCAGCAGATTCTGGAGACCAATGTCCAGGAATAAGTGACAAAGCTGAAGCTGCGCCGGGGCTGGATCTTTCAACAAGACAACGACCCTAAACACTGCTCAAAATCCACTAAGGCGTTCATGCAGAGGAACAAGTACAACGTTCTGGAATGGCCATCTCAGTCCCCAGACCTGAATATAATTGAAAATCTGTGGTGTGACTTAAAGAGAGCTGTCCATGCTTGGAAGCCATCAAACCTGAATGAACTAAAGATGTTTTGTAAAGAGGAATGGTCCAAAATACCTTCAACCAGAATCCAGACTCTCATTGGAACCTACAGGAAGCGTTTAGAGGCTGTAATTTCTGCAAAAGGAGGATCTACTAAATATTGCTTTTATTTCTTTTTTGTGGTGCCCAAATTTATGCACCTGCCTATTTTTGTTTAAACGATTATAGCACACTTTCTGTAAATCCCAAAAACTTCATTTCACTTCTCAAATATCACTGTGTGTGTCTCCTATATGATATATTTAACTGACATTTTTTATCATAACAACCAACGATTTATACAGGAAAATCATGACGATTAACAAGGTTGCCCAAACTTTTGCATCCCACTGTAAATCCAGTCTGGTCTTGATGGATTAACCTATCAATGTCTCCCTTTAGACTATTAGCAAATAATTTTGCACAGATTTTTTTATTTTATTTTTTGTATTTGGCCCAAATTTGGTGATTGTTTTTATTTATTTTTTATAAACAATTTTTATTGTTTTAAAATATCCGTACAATAGATGATTGTAAACATTATACAACTTAGTGTCAGACTGTATACATTTATAGTTACAATCAATATATCTGATTATGAATATTTAGTTGACAACAGTTACAGATATTATTTTATATATAAAACAAAACATGAGAAATAAATGCGGGAGCACAAGGGTATAAAGTATAGCTTATTAAGCAAATTTTCTGTATGTTTTCCATAAAGGCCAAATATGAAGGAATGTATTTCTGGAATTTAGTTCCCAATGAGAGAGCTCATCTAGGCGATAAAATTGGTCAACCTTAGCGATCCACTGATCTAAGGTGGGAATGTCTGGAGTACGCCAATATGTGGGGATAAGAAGTCGAGCAGCCGAATTCAGGAAGGAAAAAAGTTTTTTTTTTGTATCTACCCCCTGGATGCCAAAAGATAAAAGAGCAATTTCGGGGGAGCTAGGGAAGTTGGTGTTGCATATGCAGTATGACGACCTGCAGGGTATTGCGATTGTGAGGTCACGGTTAATAGGCATACGAGGGTTGCTCTGGGTTACTCACAGTTTGTAGGGAGACCCTGGGCAGGCGTAGAGCAGTGATGGAGAGGCTGGCACAGAAGTCCTCTCGGGCACTCTCTGTATGTAGGGACCAGACCTGATGTTGGGTGAGGTGCCCTGGATGTTGCAGGTGTTTAATGTGCAGAGGGCAAAGTCCCTTTAAGATTTGTGACGCCAGTGCCTGTAATGGTGGCACACCGATTTATAGTAGTAATAAGTGAGGAACACGATGTTGAGGTGAACCAAACTTCTTTTACTGGAAACGGTTAACTTTATACAGTTTAAGTTCAGTTCCACTTGGCAGCAGCGGTTATAAGCAGGCTTACACAATAATGGCAGGTACACTGTTCTTTGCAAGATACTCAGAGGGTAAAAACAACACTTACAGTCCAGGCTGCACTTTTCCTCAGAAATCCTGTGCACTAGTCCTCAGAACTCCTGGCTGTCTCAATCCCAAGGCCCGTATGCCCTAATGCTGGCTTTATCCTTGGTAGAAAACTTCCTCAGGTATATATCCCTTGCTTTAGGTAAATGCTCCTTCTGCCCTTCAGCCTTCAGGTTGGCCGGTTACTCTTCTGCTCTGCTCTGCACTTTGCTTTGTGGTAACTGCAGGTTACTCAAGAGGCAAACTCTTCTCTTGGTGACAATCTTCTGAGCTAACTCTGGCTCTTTATCCTCAGGAAGGCTGGAAATGCATCCACTAGCCTCCTGGTGGCAACTAGAATCCTGGGCTGTCTAGCTGCATGTCAGGAGGAGGCCCTCAGCTTAACTCTGGCTAAGGTGCACTCTCTCTTCTGTCTCTCCACAGACTCCTGACTACACAAACTGACTCCTCCCTGTCTGGGCCTAAATATATATACTAAGGGTTCCCTAGCTCCCTCTAGTGTCTAGGAGGCTGAACTACACCCTAATATGCCTGCTGCACACATCACAGGAAAAATACACATAAGTACATATTAAAATGCATTAAAATGGACTGTGAAATACACTGCCACTGTCCATCAGGAGTAGGAGTACCACGTGGCCCAATTGACCCTTGTGTAGTGCCCACATTTACCTAGTGGGACACTACACATATTACATTGGTTAAGTGGAATATTTTTCTCCACCAGGGAATTAACAGAGGGCATTCCTACCAAATATGAAAGTAAGAGCCTCTGCTCTTTTCACATCTCCAACGTTTATCTGAGACATTGGGATAGTACAGGGAAATTTTGTCTGGCGTTTTATACCATCTAGATAATACCTTAGAGCCATTCTCTTGCACTCGGACACAGCATGAGAGTTTGTGAGGGGTATTAAAAAGTTTGGTTATTTCTGTATGAGAAAATTGTTTTCCCACGTCTCTTTCCCATAAGCCTATTACCACCAGTTTGAAATTCAGAGGGGAAAGGATACGTGTTTTTTTTTACAGAGCAGATATCAACTTAGAGGGAAAGTTAGTGGAAGTTAGCAGATTCTCAAACCAATCAGGAGGCTTCTGCAAATTCAGGGATTTGTCACTAAGGGCGATTTCTTTTTTAAGAAAAGTGAGGAATAGGGCATGGGAGGGAGTTATATTTAGACTTTCTTTAAGAGACGGTCCAGAAAGGACACAACCATCCTTGTCTAACAGATCTGTTACTAGCTTAGTCAATGATCTGATCTCTAGAGGGCAGGAATTATTCAGCTCTTTTGGAGCTAGTGAAATAATAACCCCTACCTAAAGGAGAGATGAAGGCAGGGACAGGGCACAGTAGCTGGAGGAGAACCACTCCCACACTTTCATAGTAGTGCAAATTATGGGGTTCGGAATAGAGGAGATGGTAGGGAGTGGTCTGTCCGACAGCAACAGTGCCCTGATAGTGGAGGGAAATATATATTTTTTTCTAACCATTGTTTGTGTTGTAAGGGTCTGAGCCAATCAATTACTCTTGTTAGATGTATAGCTTTCATATATAATTCAGGGTCAAGTAGACCTAGCCCGCCAAGATGCTTAGGTTTCGTTAAGGTAGAAAAGGATATTCTATGCTTTTTACCCTGCCAGATAAATTTCTGAATCTGAGAGTTCAAGGGCCTAAAAAAAGACCTTGGGATAGCAATTGGGAGGACTTGCAGGAGGTAAGTGAATCTTGGAATCACCAAGGACATCACAATTTTTTTTCTACCAAACCAGGACAGGTAAGGATAGTCCAAAGAATCCAGCTGAGCAACAATGGCCGCCAGGAGGGGAGTGTAGTTAAGACAGAATAAATCTGGGAGATGAGAGGTTAATTTAATGCCCTGGTAAGTTAGGTGCCTAGTAGACCAGTCGAATCGAGAGTTTAATTGGAGAGCTGAAATTTGGGTCAGAGAAAAGCATCTATGGAGGATCTGGGATTTTTGAGGATTAATTTTAAAGTTTGAGAGGAGACCAAATCTTTTAAAGAGTGATATTGTTAGGGGCATAGACTTAGTGGGGTTTGTTGTGAGAATTAACAGATCATCTGCAAAAGCGGCTAATTTAAACTCTTGCGGGCCTAATTTTAGTCCAGTGATGCCCTCTTTCTGTCTCATGACTTGGAAAAGGGTTTCCATTACTAAGACAAATATAAGGGGAGAAAGGGGACATCCCTGACGAGTACCGTTTGTGATTGAAAAATGAGCGGATACAAGGTTATTGACCAGGACTGAAGCAGAGGAATTTGTATACATTGCAAAAACAGCATGGATGTATGGGGTGGGAAAATGGAATTTGTGCAGGGTGTGACTTATATATAACCAATCTATTCTGTTGAATGCTTTTTCAGCATCAGTGCCAAGAAGAACCAAGGGCAATTTCTTATGAGAGGCATAGAAGAGGGCATCAAGAACTTTGGTAGTATTATCTTTTACCTCCTGCCCTTTCACAAATCCCACCTGACCAGGATGGATCAGGTTGGGAAGAAAGGATTGGAGTCTAGTGGCCAGCATTTTTGATAAGATTTTTAAATCTGTATTTAGTAAGGATATGAGACGGTAGTTAGCACAAGAGGTAGGGTCTTTGCCTTCCTTAGCTATTATTGTGATTAATGCGTTGGTCATATCGACTGATAGAGGTTGGTTGTGGAGGGAAAGATTGCAGACAGGAAGGAAATAAGGGATTAGGGAGTCTTGGAAGGCAATATAATAAGCAGCTGGGAAGCCGTCTGGGCCTGGGCATTTATCTTTTGGGGAGGCTTTAAGGGCTGTGGTAAGTTCAGTAAGTGTGAAAGGTTTTTCTAGGGCATCTCATTGATTTGGGGACAGCGTAGGAAGATTCAGTGTATCCAGAAAGGCTTTGACTGATGTATCTCTCTTTAGAGTGATTGGGTCCCCAGTAGGGGGAGGTAAGTTGTATAAGGCTTCGTAAAAGAGTCTAAACTGTTCAGCAATAGCCTCTGAGGAGTAAAGTTGTTGGCCCTGAGGAGATTTAATAAAAGGTACATGCCTGGCTAGTTTTCTACGTTTAAAGCGTGAATCTGATCCAGAAGAGAGGAGTGATGCTGGTCTGCTTGCTTCTTTAGAAAGGAAAATTTGCTAATAAAGTGACCTCTCATAAAAACTTTGTGGGCATCCCAGAGGATCTGAGGGAAAGTATTGGGACTGTTGTTGAGGGAAAAATATTTATCTATAAGTGATTTTAAATATTTTTTAAGGCCATCGTTGCTCAGCACACATTCATTAAGTCTCCATATAGGAGTCCTACCTGGTTCAGAGGATGGTCGTAAGGTACAGAAGACAGGGGAGTGATCAGAGATGGTGATATTACCAATTTTCGTGTCTGTAAAGAGGGGAATTTGGTCCTTTGGTACGAAAAAGTAGTCTATCCTGCTATAGGAGTGTCCTGGAGCAGAGTAAAAGGAATAGTCAGTACACTTCGGATTAAGGCACCTCCATATATCTACGAGTCCCAGATCATATAGTCTGGAGTTCAACTTTTTTAGAGCTCTAGTGGAGAAGGAAGATCTCTTGGCAGATGTATCAACGAGGGGTTGTAAAGCGACATTGAAGTCACCTGCCAAGACAAGGGTTCTCTCCTGCAAGTCCTCCACCAAGGTCAAAAGAGACACTAGCCAGGTAATCTGGTCAGATTTGGGAGCATAAATGTTGACAAAAGTATACATCTTATGACCAATAATGCCTTTTAGAATGATGTATCTGCCATCAGGATCTTGTGTATGTGCAGAATAAGTGATGGGAACATTTCTTTTGAAACCTATACTCACTCCCCTAGAGGCCGCACCATTTGTCCCACAGTGATACCAATTCGGAAACTTAGATAAGGAAAGATTGGGGTAATTACCGTGTTTGTAGTGATTTTCCTGTAAGAATATAACAGAGCATCTTTCCTTCCATAGGAGGGAAAAGATTTGGGATTTTTTAGATGGAGATCTAAGGCCATTTACATTAAAGGACACTAATTTGAGGTCATTCATGACAAGATGAGTGGGGTTTATTGGCAGCCTCCAGAGGAGCGAGTGCACCCTCTGCAATTAACCCATAATAGTGCGGATAATATCCAAGTGTTCCACATATACAAAAACATAAATGATAACAGAAAACAGTAATAAAATAGTAAGGGGGCGGTGAAAGATCAAATTGCCGCATTAAGAACAACATAGCTTCTTCAGAGAAGGGAGGAAATATGGGGTTAACCGAAGTTCAAGGTCTTGCTATTTTTAGGGTTAAATAAGATGATAGACATAGACTCCAGGTATTGGAGGGAATGGGGGGAGGGGAGGCGATGGGGAGAGGGGAGGAGGGGGAGGGAAGGGAAAAGAGAAAAGGAAAGGGTTTGATGAAGACATATAATGAGAGAGATGGAGGAAGGAGGACTTAGTAGAGTATAGAGACAGTGACATTGCATATAATATGTTAACAATGTTAATGAGAGAAAAATAAGACTTAGATCCAGTTATCCTTCTAGGGGTCAGGTTGCCACTGCGATGTTTCATACGCTGTCGCTTAGGAGTTGAAGTTTTCTCCCAGGGGATCATCTTTGGTAGATCTGGTAAGGAGAAGATCTCAGATACTGTGTCCCAACTTGCTATGTCCATTGGAGGAATGTCCATAGAAGAAAGTGCGTCCTGTAAATCCATATAGGTTGATATCTTGATCTGTTTTCCTGGATACTTGAAGGTCAGACCAAAGGGAAAGGTCCACTTATATGAGATATTCTTGCTGCAAAGATGGTCTGTGAGAGGTTTCAGAGTTTTCCTCTTATTTAAGGTAACAGGAGAGAGGTTTTGGAATATTGTAATAGGTGATTCGCCAAAAGAGATGGCATTTGGAGCTCTAGCGGCATTGAAGATTCTTTCCTTGTCTGCATAGTTTAAAAAGCGGCAGATAATGTTTCTGGGTGGTTCAGAGTCTTTTAGCTTCTGTCTAAGGGCTCTATGAGCTCTTTCTATAATCATGCCAGAAGCTACACCGTTTCCCAAGAGGGTATCAGCTATTTGTTTAATGGTGGACATGAGTTCATCATTAGGCACCGTCTCGGGTATGCCTCTGAACCGGAGATTATGTCTCCTGCTCCGATTTTCTTGATCCTCCATTGCTGCATGCAGGTAGTTTATATGCTGCTGGCAGGAGGGGAGGGATTGAGAAACAGAGGAGCTGTGATCCAGGGTGGCCTGTTGGATGTTTTCCAGGGACTCGACCCTGTGGCCTATATGATGAATCTCCTGGGTAAGTACGGAGATCTCTTGTTTAAGAGGAGTGAGGGCTTCAGCCAGGGCTTGTTTGATGAAACGCCTGGACACAGGTAGGGTGCGGGAACATACAGACTCCCCCCGTCACTTTCACCCTCGGAAATGCCTCCTTCAGCGTCTGCTTCAGTGCGCTTGCGTGCCGGCGCCATCTTAGATTCTTTAGCTGCAGTCGTAACGGACTGATTCTTTAGGAATTTCACCATTCTAGCTCCCGGGTTAGGCCCTCTCGGGATTACAGCATGATCTGTGGTCTTTTGTCCTCCTATTTTGACCATTTTGGAGTATGCCAGCTAATGTAGGCAGGTCCCTTAGCAAGAAGATAAGCAGAGCTCAGCAGAGCATGTCTTCACAGCTCAGACATTGGCTCTGCCCCCCATTTTGCACAGATTTTATAGTCTGTGTTTAAGAGAGAGATCGGGCAATACACACCGATCTCTCTCTCAACCTTACCCTTTTTTAAAGTATGAGTGATCACTGCTTCAGAGACAGATGCAGGTAGCTGACCTGTCTGATAGAAAATATTTAAAACCTGTAATAGCATTGGCAGGATTATATCCCCGTATTGATGATAATTTTCAAACGGGAGCCTCATGGTCCCTGGGGAAGAATTTCCCTGAATAGTTCCGACAGCCTCAAATAGTTCCTTTAAGTCTATAGGTCAATTTAATATTTTGTAGTCCTTCTCTGTTAATTTAGGGAGGTTGATATTCTCCAGGAACTTTTCAATATCTCCATCCTGCTGGTTTTTGTTATTTGTATATAGAATATTATAATACTTAAGAAATTCTCGCTCAATCTCCTCCGGGCGCATGACCATCTCTCCATTTCCCAATTTGATATTTTTAATTCTGTTGATGTTTTTTTTATTTTGGATCAGAGATGACAAGAGGTTTCCTGGCTTCCCTGCTTGGGAGAGATATTTAGCTCCTGTAAAAAGGACTCTGTGTTGTGCTTTTTCATATAAGTAATTTTTAGAATCAATATTTTTTTTATTAAGATAGTTCATCAAATGACAATACTGTTGTTACACACTCGCAGGTGAGTACAATCAAATGAGAGTCATAGGTGAACATGGAATCTCCCAGACAAAGGGAGTTAAAACATAGATCAATACAAATGATATAGCATATCAACAAACAATATAGAATATCAACAATTCCTCAGGGTGTACCAATATGGCTAAAGGAAGGGGGAAGCATATGAATGAAAGAGTTTCATCCCTGCTAAGCAGGGAAGGTTAGGAGGGGGCATATATCTTGAGGACCTCCACATTTTCTCATATTTCGTTGTATTACAAGTTACATTAGAAGTTGCAGAGGCCATAATTTGTTCAAAGAGGCAGGTCTTATTAACCCTTTGGATTACTTTGAGTAATGTGGGGGGTACAGAGATTTCCACTTTGAAGTAATAGCTAATTTAGCTGAAAGGAGGATATGACAGACTAATCCCCTGTAGGCTATGGGTACATCTGTGATACCAATCATCAGCAGAGCTAACGAGCGGGAGGGGGTACTCAGAGTTGACTTTAATTCTGAAATCTTAGAAATCAGGGAAAAGACCTCATCCCAAAAGGGTTTAACTATCGGACAGTTCCATAATATATGAAACAATGTGCCTTTATGGCCACAGTTCCTTCAGCATAGGGAAGAGACAGACAGGTATATTATATGTAGCCTTTCAGGGGTGAAATACCACCTTAGGGAGGTTTTGACAAATGATTCGTATTGGGTTGCACAGGCGATGTTCTTCGAGACATATTTAAAAGCTGATTGCCATTGTAAAGGTGTATATTTGGACTCTAAGTCTCGTTCCCAAGATAGAAGAGGTGCGGACATAATAAAAGTGTCTTTGCGACTAAGCTAAGAGTATAAAGGACGAAGGGTTTTAGACGTCTGCCTTGGTAATGACCAAAGCTCTAATATCTGCATTGGGAACCTTAAAGGTGCAGTGTAAGCTCTCAAAGGAGGAAAGGCTGTCATCTTGAAATATCTGAGTGCAAGATTTTCAACGCTATTCTGGGTTTCCTGCCATGCCACAGGAAAGTATTTAATAACTTGTTGCATTGAGAGAAATACAATATAGGAAGTTTTATAGGGAGAACTCTAAATAGATAAAGGAGTTTAGGCAAGGCAAACATTTGGAAAGTAGCCAACCTGCCCAGCCAAGATATTTCAAATTTGTCATATTGCTCTAGGTCTTTTTTTAGACCAGATAAAAGAGAGTGGTAGTTGGCCAGATACAGTCGATGGATTGAGGAGGTAAGGTTTATGCCCAGATATTGGATTTGATCAGGTTGCCAATCTAAGTTAAATTTTTCTTTTAGGAATTTCACTGTTTGGGGGTCTAGATTAACCCCTTAAGGACTCAGCCCTATTTCACCTTATGGACTTGGCCATTTTTTGCAAATCTGACCAGTGTCACTTTAAGTGCTGATAACTTTAAAACACTTTGACTTATCCAGGCCATTCTGAGATTGTTTTTTCGTCACATATTGTACTTCATGACACTGGTAAAATGAAGTAAATTTTTTTTAAAAATTGCATAATAAAATACCTAATTTACCAAAAATTTGGAAAAATTAGTAAATTTCAAAGTTTCATTTTCTCTACTTCTGTAATACATAGTAATACCCCCCAAAATTGTGATGACTTAATATTCCCCGGATGTCTACTTCATGTTTGAATTATTTTGGGAATGATATTTTATATTTTGGGGATGTTACAAGGCTTAGAAGTTTAGAAGCAAATCTTGAAATTTTTCAAAAATTTACAAAATCCCAATTTTTAGGGACCACTACAGGTGTGAAGTCACTTTGCGAGGCTTACATAATAGAAACTGCCCAAAAATGACCCCATTCTATAAACTACACCCCTCAAGGTATTCAAAACTGATTTTACAAACTTTGTTAACCCTTTAGGTGTTGCACAAGAGTTATTGGCAAATGGGGATGAAATTTGCGAATTTCATTTTTTTGCCTAATTTTCCATTTTAACCCATTTTTTCCACTAACAAAGCAAGGGTTAACAGCCAAACAAGACTGTAGCTTTATTGCCCTGACTCTGCCGTTTACAGAAACACCCCATATGTGGCCGTAACCTACTGTACGGCCACACAGCGGGGCGTAGAGGTGAAAGGTGCATCGTATGGTTTTTGGAAGCCAGATTTTGCTGGACTGTTTTTTTGACACCATGTCCCATTCGAAGCCCCCTGATGCACCCCTACAGTAGAAATTCCATGAAAGTGACCCCATCTAAGAAACTACACCCCTCAAGGTATTCAAAACTGATTTTACAAACTTTGTTAACCCTTTAGGTGTTGCACAAGATTTAATGGAAAATAGAGATACAATTTCAAAATTACACTTTTTTGGCAGATTTTCCATTTTAATATTTTTTTTCCAGTTACAAAGCAAGGGTTAACAGCCAAACAAAACTCATTATTTATGGCCCTGATTCTGTAGTTTACAGAAACACCCCATATGTGGTCGTAAACTGCTGTACGGGCACACGGCAGGGCGCAGAAGGAAAGGAATGCCATACTGTTTTTGGAAGGCAGATTTTGCTGGACTGGTTTTTTTGACACCATGTCCCATTTGAAGCCCCCCCTGTTGCACCCCTAGAGTAGAAACTCCCAAAAAGTGACCCCATTTTAGAAAGTACGGAATAGGGTGGCAGCTTTGTTGGTACTAGTTTAGGGTACATATGATTTTTGGTTGCTCTATATTACACTTTTTGTGCGGCAAGGTAACAAAAAATAGCTTTTTTGACACTTTTTTTTTGTTATTTACAACATTCATCTGACAGGTTAGATCATGTGGTAATTTTATAGAGCAGGTTGTCACGGATGCGGTGATACCTAATATGTATACAATTTTTTTTATTTATGTACGTTTTATACAATAACTTCATTTTTAAAACCAAAAAAGGTTTAGGTGTCTCCATAGTCTAAGAGCCATAGATTTTTTCTGTTTTTGGGCGATTATCTTGAGTAGGGTCTCATTTTTTGCAGGATGAGATGATGGTTTGATTGGCACTATTTTGGGGTGCATATTACTTTTTGCTATTTCGCTTGCTATTACACTTTTTGTGACATAAGATGACAAAAAATGGCTTTTTTTACATCGTTTTTATTTTTTATTTTTTACGGTGGTCACCTGAGGGGTTAGGTCATGCGATATTTTTATAGAGCCGGTCGATACAGACGCAGCGATACCTAATATGTATACTTTATTTTTATTTATGTAAGTTTTACACAATGATTTCATTTTTGAAACCAAAAAAATAATGTTTTAGTGTTTCCATAGTCTAAGAGCCATAGTTTTTTCAGGTTTTGGGCGATTATCTTGAGTAGGGTCTCATTTTTTGCGGGTTTGATTGGTACTATTTTGGCGTACATGCGACTTTTTTGATCACTTTTATTACCATTTTTGGGAAGTAAGGTGGGCAAAATTTCGATATTCTTATAGTTTTTTTTTATTTTTTATGGCGTTCACCGTGCGGGGAAAGTAACATGACCGTTTTATAGATCAGGTCGTTGCGGACACAGCAATACCTAATATGTGTAGTGTATTTAATTTTTTTTATTTTTATTCAGTGATAAATGTTTTTTTTATCTTAACTTTTTTCACTTTTTTTTTACATTTTTTTGACCCAGACCCACTTGGTTCTTGAAGATACAGTGGGTCTGATGTCTGTATAATACAGTACAGTACAATATATATTGTACTGTACTGTATTTTACTTACACTTTGTCTGAACAGATCTATGCCTTTAGCATAGATCTGTTCAGCACCATGGACAGCAGGACACCTAACAAAGAAAAAAACTGCGGCAACAGGTGACTTTGAGGGTCGTATGTGTCCTTTTCTCAGACTCTCAGAGATATAAGAACGCATAGCGACCCTTTCAGGTTGGGAAAGATTGTATAAACGAGATTTAGGCAGCTTGGCGCCTGGAATGAGATTAATAGGGCAATCGTACTCCCTGGCAGGGGCAAATCCTGAACTCCACTCTCAGAGAAGACATCCGAAAATTCAGAGAGAAAAGGTGGTACAGTCTTAGTAGAAACCTCAGAAACAGATGTCGTGAGGCAAGTCTCTCTGCAAAAGTCACTCCAACCATTTATTTGCCTCGCTTGCCAATCAATGGTGGGGTTATTTTTAGTGAGCCAGGGTAGCCCCAACACAAGAGGAGTAGGTAATCTGCTAAGGACGAAACATGAGCATCACTCACAATTAAGTGAATATTGTGAACTATGCCCTTTAATGATTTCTGAGAAAGTGGAGCGGAATCAATAGCAAAAACAGGAATATCCTTTCCCAAAGTGCATACCTAGAAACCATGAGTTATCGCAAAATGATTATCAATGAGATTGACAGCTGCTCCACTATCTACAAAAATCTCACAAAAAATGTTCTTGCTCTTTAGCGCCACCCTGGCAGGCAGGAGAAAACGGGAACTATAAGCAAAGGGAAAACCTTCAATTTCCGCCTCAAGCCTGCCAATAGTAACAGATGGAACATTTTTAAAAGATTTTTTCCTTTTTGTTTCATTATTACTCCCAGGAAACTGCCTGAATTTCCTAGAGGGACAAACATTTGCCAAATGATTAATACCTCCACAACAAAAACAAACCTTCCCATGCGGGCTGAATCTTCTATTATCAGAGGCAATCAACCCCAGCTGCATGGGCTCCTGCTCAGAAGGGGCTGACAGCGACTGAGACCCCTGCGCACAGAATGAGACCGCTGCACTGTCCTGGGACTGAGTATGACAGGAAGGAGAGATCTCTCCTCTCTCTCTAAGATGCCTGTCAATACGTACAGCCTGAGACATAGCAGAGTCCAAGGAGATAGGCCTCTCATGAAAGGCAAATGCATCTTTCAATCCCTCTGAAAGACCATGGCAAAATTGACTTCGGAGTGCAGCATCATTCCAACCAGTATCAGCTGCCCATCTCCGAAATTCTGAGCAGTATATCTCTGCGGATTGTTTACCCTGGCATAACAGACGTAGTCTAGACTCAGCCAAAGCAACACGATCCGGATCATCATATATCTGACCCAGGGCTAAAAAGAATTCATCCACTGAACGGAGGGGCTGTGCCCCCACCGGCAGCAAAAAGGCCCACGACTGAGCGTTACCCCTGAGCAGCGATATAATGATCTCCACCCTCCGTTCCTCATCGCCAGAGGAATGGGGAAGAGGGCGAAAATGGAGTTTGCAAGCCTCTCTGAAATGCACAAAATTCTCACTACCCCCGGAGAACGTATCCGGAAGCGAGATCTTAAGCTCAGAACAAACTCCATGAACGCAAGCTGAACCGGTCACTAGAAACTGAGTAAGAGTCTTACAGAGATCAGCTACCTCCAATGAAAGACCCTGGAAAGCGTTCAGTCAAAAGTGAAACCGGATCCATGCTTGAGACAGTTTTGGCGGTTTATAATGTCACAGAAGGTGTACAGGAAACAAGACAATGCAAAATGAATATATGACTCACTGGATCCAAAACTAAGGAACAAAAGGGAGACCCCTGCATAAGACCTGGCACTCTCCCTGACTGCTCAGCCTATGCGAACACTCCAATGGTGGATGATCGCATATCCTCGTACCTCGACTATATAACACCTGAACACCCTACAATAGTGAGGGGACACGACCACCGGCTCCCTACACTAGACACGGAGGGAGTCAGGGTCACCTGGGATCCAGCAAACATAAAATCACAAATGAAAGTACAACACTTATCTTGTAGAAGACTGGGAAATAGGATCAGCATGCACACACACTCCAGGAAGTTGTATAAACCGCACACTAATGCATTATGGGGAGGAATTTAAAGAGATGCAATCAGTCCAACTACAAGACAGCTGAGAGAGGCTAACGAGATGAGGAACTGAAAACCAAAACAAAGAAAGCTCAAGGAGGAGGTTCTGAAAGGCATCTGTCAGAGCTTCTCAGATGTCTGGTTGTGACAGGTGTACCCACTAGAAGCCAACGAATTTTGAAGGGGAGGCGGGCGGGGGATCGCGATCCCGCCTGCCGCTCCGCCCGCCTCCCGCAACGCCCCCACCTCCTGCGACATTCCCCTGCATCACCCGCCGGCATATAATCGTGCAGGGGTGCAGGGGGGGGGTGAAAAATCTTTATTTTAGGCACTCAAAAGTTTCTGATTCCCGCTGTCAGGGACCGCGGGGATCAGAAACTGCAAAAAGCGCAGCAAACCGCAGGTCTGAATTGACCTGAGGTTTGCTGCGATCGCCGACATGGGGGGGTCACATGGCCCCCCCTGTCGTTGTGACAGGATGCCGGCTGAATGATTTCAGCCAGCATCCTGTTCAGATTAACCCCTGGGGCGCCGGAATCCCGATGTAAATTTAGGACGTACCGATACGTCCTGAGTCCTTAAGGACTCAGGAAATAGGGCGTACCGGTACGCCCTGCGTCCTTAAGGTGTTAAGGGGTAGGGCCTGGGATTTGGATGAGTTCAATTTATAATAGGAAAGTGTCACAACTGTGACTGATCCAGACAGGTCTGGGAGGAGAAGGTCGCAGCGACTTGCTACTCGCGATAGCTTGTGAGTTTGCTCTGTGGTTCAGGGTATGTCATCAGGGTTTTGCCTTGTGAACCTTTTTGTCCTGACTAGGAGTTTGTAGGCATCCTTCTCAGGTGAGTCCTGTCTGCCACTCCCAGCTACTATATTAGTTTCAGTTTCACTTGCAGTCATTGCCAGATATAGTCCTTATTTCCAGTGCTATTCTGACCTTTGAAGGAGATCGTTTGATGGTATTGCTGTGGAGCTCTCGTCTGGTGTGGACTGTCGTTATTGGGATCACCTTCTCTGCTCGTGACTGGATAAGTCTATCTATGTTTGATTGTTTGTTTGTTGCTGTCTTCCCCTGTTGTTCTCCTAGACGTGAGTGATGGTGACTAGTGCTCCCATCTGCCTTTCTCCAGTCTAGTCTTGTTAGGGTGACTGAGGGTTTAGGCATCCTGCTCGCCGCACGGGTTCACACCCCGTCTAGGGTATCAGGGCAGACAGGTGCCAGCTTAGGGTTAGTCAGGGGTGACCGTTCTATTTCCCATCCGTAGATAAGGGTCCCCCTTCCCCTCCGTCTGGTGCGACACGACTGCTGCTGGGATAGCGGTCGTGACAGAAAGTCAGCCAAAGTGGGAAATAGTGTCTAGGGCTGAGGATAAGGAGGATACAGGGTCGGTAAGCGTAAGTATCACGTCATCTGCATATAGACTCAGTGTATGAGTGCGATCTGGACACCTGACACTTTCCTTTCTAACCGCAAGGCTTGAGCAAGGGGTTCAATAGATAAACATGAGAGAGGAAAAGGGGCAGCCCTGTCTGGTCCCATTGGAAATGGTGAAGGGTCTGGAAAGGGACCCATTTACCCATACTCTAGCAGAAGGGTCCTTATATAGGGCCTGAATAGAAGCAAGGATGGGGCCCGCTATCCCCATTTTGGACAGAACCGCAAAGGAAAAAGACCAGCAGATGCGGTCAAACGCTTTTTCAGCGTCTAATGTCACGAATAGTGTTGGGGTTTTCTTTTTGTGGAGGTGAGAGAGTATGTTTAGGACTCTTCTAGAGTTTTCCTGGATTCGGCGGCCTTTAACAAAGCAGAGTGCACAATAAAAGGGATGAGGGTGGCTAATCTGGTTGATAAGATTCTGGCGAATATCTTTATATCTGTATTTAGGAGGGATATGGGATGGAAATTCTATGGATCATCAGTTGGCTTAGGGAATGTTCACTAATAATTAGAGTTGAGCGAACACCTGGATGTTCGGGTTCGAGAAGTTCGGCCGAACTTCCCGAAAATGTTCGGGTTCGGGATCCGAACCCGATCCGAACTTCGTCCCGAACCCCATTGAAGTCAATGGGGACCCGAACTTTTCGGCACTAAAAAGGCTGTAAAACAGCCCAGGAAAGGGCTAGAGGGCTGCAAAAGGCAGCAACATGTAGGTAAATCCCCTGCAAACAAATGTGGATAGGAAAATGAATTAAAATAAAAATTAAATAAATAAAAATTAACCAAAATCAATTGGAGAGAGGTCCCATAGCAGAGAATCTGGCTTCCCGTCACCCACCACTGGAACAGTCCATTCTCAGATATTTAGGCCCCGGCACCCAGGCAGAGGAGAGAGGTCCCGTAACAGACAATCTGGCTTCATGTCAGCAGAGAATTAGTCTGCATGTCATAGCAGAGAATCTGGCTTCCCGTCACCCACCACTGGAACAGTCCATTCTCAGATATTTAGGCCCCGGCACCCAGGCAGAGGAGAGAGGTCCCGTAACAGACAATCTGGCTTCATGTCAGCAGAGAATTAGTCTGCATGTCATAGCAGAGAATGAGGCTTCACGTCAGCCACCACTGCAACAGTCCATTGGCATATATTTAGGCCCAGCACCCAGGCAGAGGAGAGAGGTCCCGTAACAGACAATCTGGCTTCATGTCAGCAGAGAATCAGTCTTCATGTCATAGCAGAGAATCAGGCTTCACGTCACCCACCACTGTAAGAGTCCATTTTCATAAATTTAGGCCCAGCACCCAGGCAGAGGAGAGAGGTCCTGTAACAGAGGATCTGGCTTCATGTCAGCAGAGAATTAGTCTGCATGTCATAGCAGAGAATGAGGCTTCACGTCAGCCACCACTGCAACAGTCCATTGGCATATATTTAGGCCCAGCACACAGGCAGAGGAGAGAGGTCCCGTAACAGACAATCTGGCTTCATGTCAGCAGAGAATCAGTCTGCATGTCATAGCAGAGAATCAGGCTTCACGTCACCCACCACTCCAACAGTCCATTGGCATATATTTAGGCCCAGCACCCAGGCAGAGGAGAGAGGTCCCGTAACAGACAATCTGGCTTCATGTCAGCAGAGAATCAGTCTTCATGTCATAGCAGAGAATCAGGCTTCACGTCACCCACCACTGTAAGAGTCCATTTTCATAAATTTAGGCCCAGCACCCATGCAGAGGAGAGAGGTCCCGTAACAGAGGATCTGGCTTCATGTCAGCAGAGAATTAGTCTGCATGTCATAGCAGAGAATGAGGCTTCACGTCAGCCACCACTGCAACAGTCCATTGGCATATATTTAGGCCCAGCACACAGGCAGAGGAGAGAGGTCCCGTAACAGACAATCTGGCTTCATGTCAGCAGAGAATCAGTCTGCATGTCATAGCAGAGAATCAGGCTTCACGTCACCCACCACTGCAACAGTCCATTGTCATAAATTTAGGCCCAGCACCCAGGCAGAGGAGAGAGGTCCCGTAACAGACAATCTGGCTTCATGTCAGCAGAGAATTAGTCTGCATGTCATAGCAGAGAATCAGGCTTCACGTCACCCACCACTGTAAGAGTCAATTTTCATAAGTTTAGGCCCAGCACCCAGGCAGAGGAGAGAGGTCCCGTAACAGAGGATCTGACTTCATGTCAGCAGAGAATTAGTCTGCATGTCATAGCAGATCATGAGGCTTCACGTCAGCCACCACTGCAACAGTCCATTGGCATATATTTAGGCCCAGCACCCAGGCAGAGGAGAGAGGTCCCGTAACAGACAATCTGGCGTCATGTCAGCAGAGAATCAGTCTTCATATCATAGCAGAGAATCAGGCTTCACGTCACCCACCACTGTAAGAGTCCATTTTCATAAATTTAGGCCCAGCACCCAGGCAGAGGAGAGAGGTCCCGTAACAGAGGATCTGGCTTCATGTCAGCAGAGAATCATTCTGCATGTCATAGCAGAGAATCAGGCTTCACGTCACCCAACATTGGAACAGTCCATTGGCATATATTTAGGCCCCGGCACCCAGACATAGGAGAGGTTCATTCAACTTTGGGTTGAATGAACTAAATAACTTTCCCAGCCACAACAGGACAGCGGTAACGAGAGATTTAGCGGGATATAAATTTGAGGCCTAGTATTTAGGCGCTGGGTGACCGGTATGGATTTACTAACAGAATTGGACTTGGAAATGCACAGTAGCGTGTGTGTGAAGTTATTCTGAATGACCCTATGTGCACCTTGAATATTATATACCCTTTTAGGGATAGATTTCAAATAGCTCTGATATAGCAGAAACCACTAAATTATGAAATTGCTAAATTGGGAATTGTATTTCAACCCAGAACAAAAAATGTGCTTTGACGGACACTAAATAACTTTCCCAGCCACAACAGGACAGCGGTAACAAGAGATTTAGCGGGATATAAATTTAAGGCCTAGTATTTAGGCGCTGGGTGACCGGTATGGATTTACTAACAGAATTGGACTTGGAAATGCACAGTAGCGTGTGTGTGAAGTTATTCTGAATGACCCTATGTGCACCTTGAATATTATATACCCTTTTAGGGATAGATTTCAAATAGCTCTGATATAGCAGAAACCACTAAATTATGAAATTGCTAAATTGGGAATTGTATTTCAACCCAGAACAAAAAATGTGCTTTGACAGACACTAAATAACTTTCCCAGCCACAACAGGACAGTGGTAACGAGAGATTTAGCGGGATATAAATTTGAGGCCTAGTATTTAGGCGCTGGGTGACCGGTATGGATTTACTAACAGAATTGGACTTGGAAATGCACAGTAGCGTGTGTGTGAGGTTATTCTGAATGACCCTATGTGCACCTTGAATATTATATACCCTTTTAGGGATAGATTTCAAATAGCTCTGATATAGCAGAAACCACTAAATTATGAAATTGCTAAATTGGGAATTGTATTTCAACCCAGAACAAAAAATGTGCTTTGACGGACACTAAATAACTTTCCCAGCCACAACAGGACAGCGGTAACGAGAGATTTAGCGGGATATAAATTTGAGGCCTAGTATTTAGGCGCTGGGTGACCGGTATGGATTTAGTGACAGAATTAGACTTGGAAATGCACAGTAGCGTGTGTGTGAAGTTATTCTGAATGACCCTATGTGCACCTTGAATATTATATACCCTTTTAGGGATAGATTTCAAATAGCTCTGATATAGCAGAAACCACTAAATTATGAAATTGCTAAATTGGGAATTGTATTTCAACCCAGAACAAAAAATGTGCTTTAACGGACACTAAATAACTTGCCCATCCACAACAGGACAGCGGTAACGACAGATTTAGCGGGATATAAATTTGAGGCCTAGTATTTAGGCGCTGGGTGACCGGTATGGATTTACTAACAGAATTGGACTTGGAAATGCACAGTAGCGTGTGTGTGAAGTTATTCTGAATGACCCTATGTGCACCTTGAATATTATATACCCTTTTAGGGATAGATTTCAAATAGCTCTGATATAGCAGAAACCACTAAATTATGAAATTGCTAAATTGGGAATTGTATTTCAACCCTGAACAAAAAATGTGCTTTGACGGACACTAAATAACTTGCCCAGCCACAACAGTACAGCGGTAACGACAGATTTAGCGGGATATAAATTTGAGGCCTAGTATTTAGGCGCTGGGTGACCGGTATGGATTTAGTGACAGAATTAGACTGGGATATGGCCAAAAAATAACCACACTATTGCTGGTTAAATGCACTTGGTGACGGGCGCAGCTTGCCCCTGATGTAGTATATGGCCAAAAAATGAACAGACTATTGCTGGTTAAATGCACTTGGTGTCACAGCTTGACCAACCACACTACTGAGGGTTAAATGCACTTGGTGACGGGCGCAGCTTGCCCCTGATGTAGTATATGGCCAAAAAATGAACAGACTATTGCTGGTTAAATGCACTTGGTGTGATAGCTTGACCAACCACACTACTGAGGGTTAAATGCACTTGGTGACGGGCGCAGCTTGCCCCTGATGTAGTATATGGCCAAAAAATGAACAGACTATTGCTGGTTAATTGCACTTGGTGACAGGCGCAGCTTGCCCCTGATTTAGTATATGGCCAAGAAATGAACAGACTATTGCTGGTTAATTGCACTTGGTGACGGGCGCAGCTTGCCCCTGATTTAGTATATGGCCAAAAAATGAACAGACTATTGCTGGTTAATTGCACTTGGTGACGGGCGCAGCTTGCCCCTGATTTAGTATATGGCCAAAAAATGAACAGACTATTGCTGGTTAAATGCACTTGGTGTGACAGCTTCACCCTGATGTAGGCTTCAGCCAAAAAACAACCACACAATTGAGGGTTAAATGCACTTGGTGACAGGCGCAGCTTGCCCCTGATGTAGTATATGGCCAAAAAATGAACAGACTATTGCTGGTTAAATGCACTTGGTGTGACAGCTTGACCAACCACACTACTGAGGGTTAAATGCACTTGGTGACGGGCGCAGCTTGCCCCTGATGTAGTATATGGCCAAAAAATGAACAGACTATTGCTGGTTAAATGCACTTGGTGTCACAGCTTGACCAACCACACTACTGAGGGTTAAATGCACTTGGTGACGGGCGCAGCCTGCCCCTGATGTAGTATATGGCCAAAAAATGAACAGACTATTGCTGGTTAAATGCACTTGGTGACGGGCGCAGCTTGCCCCTGATTTAGTATATGGCCAAAAAATGAACAGACTATTGCTGGTTAAATGCACTTGGTGTGATAGCTTGACCAACCACACTACTGAGGGTTAAATGCACTTGGTGACGGGCGCAGCTTGCCCCTGATGTAGTATATGGCCAAAAAATAAACAGACTATTGCTGGTTAAATGCACTTGGTGTGACAGCTTCACCCTGATGTAGGCTTTAGCCAAAAAACAACCACACCATTGAGGGTTAAATGCACTTGTTGACAGGCGCAGCTTGCCCCTGATGTAGTATATGGCCAAAAAAAAAAACAGACTGTTGCTGGTTAAATGCACTTGGTGTGACAGCTTCACCCTGATGTAGGCTTTAGCCAAAAAACAACCACACCATTGAGGGTTAAATGCACTTGGTCGCAGCTTGTGCTGGCGCACCACAAGACACAAAATGGCCGCCGATCACCCCAGAAAAATGTGACTGACAAACGGTCTGGGCAGCCTAAAAACAGTGAGCAATTGAGTATCAGCAGCTCAATGATCCACAGCTGCAGATCGATAAATAATCAAGTACTTTGGAGGAGTTAATCTGCCTAATCTCGCCCTACTGTCGCAGCCGCAACCTCTCCCTACGCTAATCAGAGCAGAGTGACGGGCGGCGCTATGTGACTCCAGCTTAAATAGAGGCTGGGTCACATGGTGCTCTGGCCAATCACAGCCATGCCAATAGTAGGCATGGCTGTGGTGGCCTCTTGGGGCAAGTAGTATGACGCTTGTTGATTGGCTGCTTTGCAGCCTTTCAAAAAGCGCCAAGAAAGCGTCACAAAAGCGCCAAGAAAGCGACGAACACCGAACCCGAACCCGGACTTTTACGAAAATGTCCGGGTTCGGGTCCGTGTCACGGACACCCCAAAATTCGGTACGAACCCGAACTATACAGTTCGAGTTCGCTCATCCCTACTAATAATGCTTCGAGCATTTCTTTGGGGAAGAATCCTGTTTCCTTGGCTGATTGGAAGGAGTGTAGCATGTATTTTGAGAGCTGGTCGAAGAATACCTTATAATAGAAGTTAGATAGGCCGTCAGGACCTGGAGCTTTATGTGGAGGTAGTTTTTTAACAATGGCGTGAAGTTCTTCAATGGTTAGGGGGGCATTGAGCGTTTGTAACTGGGCAGTAGTCAGCTGCGTAAGACCCAACCTTTCTAAGAAGGCATCAATGAGTTCCGGCTGTGGTGGCGTGGCTAGTTTACGAGGAGACAGATTGTAAAGGGAAGCATAGAAATCGCCAAATGCATCAGCTATTTCCGCAGGAGATACTATTTTCTTCCCTGAGGAAGGGTTTAGAAGATAGGGGATCTTGGACTTAGCTGCTCTTTGTTTCAAGCGGTTGGCCAGCAAGCGACCTGCTTTGTTATCTTGAGAGTAGAAGGTAGCCTGTGTCTTTTTCAAGCGTAATTCATGCTTATAAAGGAGACAGGCAGACAACTGAGATCTAAGTGATTTGAGGTTATCTGAGTGCAAAGAAGAAACGGAGGATTTATTAAGGGTCTCAACTTTCCTGATCTCATTCAGTAACGTGTCTATCCTCTCTCTACGTTGCCTCTGGAGTCTGCTACCTATTTTGATAAAGACGCCTCTAATATACGCCTTGTGGGCGCACCACAGGGTGGAGGGATTAGTGACAGAGCCGTCATTTATACGGAAGAACTCCGTCAATGCAGATTTGAGTTCTTGGGAAAGTTCAGGATGATCAATTACATAAGTGTTATTTCGCCAGGGAGAATAGGGTTTAGTTAAGTGAGTTTCTATAAGCATCAGGGTGATCAGGGCGTGGTCTGACCATGTGATCGTATGAATGGACGACAAAATCGTGTTAGCAATCACTGACCTGCTGGTCAGAAACATGTCTATTCTAGAATAGGATTGGCCTGCCGCCGAGAAGAAAGAGTAGTCTCTTTCAGACCCATGGTGAATTCTCCAAATATCATACAGGTCTTCTTGCAGGAATAGAGAATTAATAGCTCCAGGAACATCTCTGGAGGGGGTCGTGGTGTCCACGCTTGGGTCTAAGATGGAATTGCAATCACCACCCCAGATCACATGGCCAGACCTCAGCCCACGCACCCTTGAAGCCAGGCGGCGGAGAAAGGATAACTGATGCCTATTAGGGGCATATAGAAAGACCAAAGTATAGTCCACATTATTAACCACCTCCCGTCCGCCCATAGGATATAAACGTCCGGGAGGTGGATCTCTATTTCTGAATGGACGTTTTAAAACGTCCGTTCAGAAACTGCAGCTGCACACTAATCGTGCAGCTGCTGATCGGGTTGCCCGCTGTCAGTGACAGCAGAGCAACCCTAAGAGAAGGCAGGGACAGTGCCCAGGTGTCCCTGCCTTCTAGATTGCTGCATACACAGCGCTCGCTGTGTGAAATTAAAAAATTTGATCTCCATTTTCCTTTAATTCTTATGGAACGCCTAAAGGGTTAACAAAGTTTGTAAAATCGGTTTTAAGTAACTTGAGGGGTGTAGTTTCTACAATAGGGTCATTTATGGGGGTATCCACTATGTAGGCCCCACAAAGTGACTTCAGACCTGAACTGGTCCTTAAAAAGTGGGTTTTGGCAATTTAATTAAAAATTTGAAGAATTGCTTCTAAACTTCTAAGCCTTCTAACGTCCTAAAAAAATAAAATGACATTTTCAAAATGATGCCAACATAAAGTAGACATATGGGGAATGTTAAGTAATAAATATTTTATGAGGTATCACTTTCTGTTTTAAAAGCAGAGAAATTGAAATTTAGAAAATTGCAAATTTTTCCAAATTTTGGGTAAATTTGGGATTTTTTCATAAATAAAGGTGAAATATATTGACTCTAATTTATGACTATCATGAAGTACAATGTGTCACGAGAAAACAATCTCTGAATGACTTGGATAAGTAAAGGCGTTCCAAAGTTATTACCACATAAAGTGAGATATGTCAGTTTTGCAAAATTAGGCCTGGTCAGGAAGGGGGGCAAATGGCCCAGGTGGCAAGTGGTTAATAGAGCATATTAAGATGACATATCTACCGCCAGGGTCCAGAACCGAGGATTTCAAGGAAAAGGCCACAGAATTACTTATTGCCACTAGGATTCCTCTTTGCTTCTTTAGATAATGGGATTGATAAATGTGTGGGAACCTAGGATGACGGATCCTCTGACCATCAGATTGGAGCAGATGAGTTTCTGTGGCGCAGAAAATGTCACATTTCAGTTCGCAAATTTCCTTCCACAACATAGATCTCTTAAAGGGGCTATTCAGCCCAACATTTAAAGCGGCAATTTTGAGAACCATGTTGAAGGAGGGAATGGCAGATCTGCAAAGTGAATCCTACACATAGTGAAAAAGTGAGCTAGGGCCCCAATACATATGATCCCTGGTTCTGGTCCCCGTGGTTTGTTGTCTATTGGTACTTGAGGCGGACAAAGAAAGAACATGTTAAGGCAACAAAAACATGACATAAAAAATAAAACTAAGAAAAAGGATAAAACTATAACCATGGAAAGACACCTGATAGCCATCAGGCACTATGGTGTGGGCTTGTGTAGCGGTTTCTACCCGACTGACCGCACCGAGCCCAAACAATGTAAGATAACCTTTAAACAAGTTGGCAGATCACCCGTCAGCGATGTGGCTTACGCCTGGATGAGACCGTCTGCCAGTCCATTGCGATAGATTCTGGGCCTTTTGATTGAAGTTCAGGAGGTTCTTTCATGGAAATGTTCCAATCTGCCAGGAGCTTCCGTCCTGAATCCAGGGAGTGTACTGCATGTAGCGTACCCTGATGCTGGATTAAAACCTTGGTGGGAAAACCCCAACTATAGGGTATGATATGGTCCCGTAAAGCGGCAGTGAAGGGGGCCAAGGTTCTTCTTTGTTGAAGAGTAGGGGCAGACAAGTCGGCGAAGATTTTAACCCCTTCGTGCGGAGCTGGCAAGGAGCCCTTCTTCCTGGAGGCGCTCATAAGCAATTCTTTAATATGGAAGAAATGGACCCTATCTAAGAAGTCCCTGGGAGCAGAATCCAGAAGGTGTTTCGGCCGGACCACTCTGTGGGCCCTGTCTAGAGTGAGATCTTTTGTCACCTACATTCGGCAGAAGGGATCTCATAAGGTCAAGAATATAGGCTTCCAGTTCCTTTGGCAGTATATCCTCTGGTATGCCTCGAAGTTTAATGTTATTGCGGCGGGACCTGTCTTCTAGGTCCACCACTTTGTTTTTAAGTCTCAAGACTTCAGAGGTTAACTCCTCATGCGCATCTACAAGGTGGTTATGTCATGCCGCAAAGTCTCCCATTTTAGACTCAATATGGGTGAGCCGTTTATCTGCCTCAGTAATAGAGGCCTGCAGGGGAGATAGCAAGGCCACAATCTCGCTGTGCATGGAGCGGCTAAATACCACCAACATTTCTTTAATCGTACTGCCTGTAGCTAGATCGTCTGTGGTGGGAAAGTCTATTAGAGACGGAGCACCCCGGTCACTCACCCATGTTGATCTCCGCGTGTCTCCTTGGAGCCACGGTTTTTGTTTCAGGCTGGATCAGGGGAGACTTGACCGGTGGAAAGGAATGTGTAGAGGAAGGTTGAGAGGTTAGAGGGCTTCTCTGCTGGAGCGGAGTGGTCGCTGGGGAAACATGTTCTGTGGATCCCGAGGAGCGTGTGGAAGCCGGCGAGTCCGTGCCATCTTGATCCCTTAGCCTCTCCACAAAGAAGTCCAATTTTCCTTGTTTCTTGACGGATCTTTTCCCTCTCGTCATCATGGGTGTAAGGAGGGAGACCTATGCTCCAGTTATAGGTGGCTGTGACGAGTGTCAACTCGTTGTAGCTATCTAGTCGCTTTGTAGGGCTCGGGAGCTCACAGCTTAAGCGGCCATCTCTCTCGGCTGGGAAACCACGCCCCTATATGTAATTTTTATACTCCAACCTAGCTTTCCCAAAAAGTGAATGTGCAGTAGTATTATTGTTAAGAATCTCTCCTGTAAATACTGAACCTTTTTTTTTTCAGAGCTAGTTCTTTTGCTGCGTATTCTTTCTTTTTCCAGCTAATTTTTGATATATAAACTCCATGCAGAAACGCTTTAAAAGAGTCCCATAATGTGTGTATAGATGCAGATGGGGCATTCAATAACCAAAATTCCCGGATCTCCCTTATGAAGTTTTCTTGGTCATTAACTAGCTTAATCCAATGGGGATTTAATCTAACCATTGGGGAATGATCAGATATTGTATGCATTTCATATTTAATTTTTGTTACACAGTCTAAAAGGTCAGGGTTAGCTAAAGCTAAATTTATTCTAGACATGACAGTGTTCGCCCGACTGAAACAGGAAAATACTTTTTTTCCCCATATAGATATTGCCAGAATGTCTATCAATGCCATTTCCCAGGAGATACTTCTTAAAGGTGTTGGTTTGACCTTATCTGCTTTGTAGGGGTGATCCTTAGAATATCTATCTCCCTTCAAGTCCATAACGTCATTAAAGTCCCCAGTTACCAGAACCGGGCAACGTGTTCTAGAAGCAATGAATTCTGCCAAAGATGACATAACAGACATAGAGAAGGGAGGAAGAACATAGACAAATGCCAGTATACATTCAATGCCATCTAAATAACAATGCAAAAAAACAAATGTACCCTCTTTATCAATTCTTTGGGCAATTGGGGTGTAATCTATAGCACTATGAACATAAACACTGACACCCCGGGAATACGCGGAACAGCAAACGTGGTAGCCCTACTTTGCCCATTTCCTTTTCGCATAATTAATGTTTCCTCTATAAGATGTGTTTCTACCAGGCATACTATCGCTGGAAGATGTCGCGCAACTACAACAAATATGACCACCCGTTTAGCCCTTTCGGCCATTCCATGTATATTCCATGTCAGTATTCTATTCATGTACTTTCTTGTGCAATGGAAAATCCCTCTGGGCTCACCAAGAAGATGGGTAGAGGAGGGTGAAAGGAGAGAGAGCGACCCATGGCGACCACCAAGACCCCATCTGCCCAACCCAGCTTCTCTTTACCCTCCCCACCAGCCCCATCCCTCCCCCCTATTTAACCCTCCCCCCATCCTCCCTCCCCAACCCCTCTTGGTCAGACAAACTGAACGGTTTGCTAACCTCTTACACTTCGCCCTCCCCCCCACCTGTCCACCCCCCCAGCCATCGTCATTACTTATTATGTTACCTATAGATTAGGAACCTATCCCTCTGCCGTCTAGCCATTCCTGTACTTTGTCTGGTTTCTTAAAGAAAAGAGCTTGTTCCTTGTATATTACTCTCATTTTTGTGGGATATAAAAGGGAATATTTGATCTTGGCTGCCGCCTTTCTCTTCTTGACCTATCTAAATTCACGGCGCTTTGCCTGTGTTGCCCTCAAATAGTCCGGATATAATTCTATTTCCCTACCGTTATACTCTAGAGGAGGTAAAAGTCTTTTATTTTTCATAATGTTATCCCTGTTCCGAACATTTATCATTTTGGCTAAGATTGCTCTTGGAGGGCTCCCTACCGGTAGCTGTTTAGTTGGTACCCGGTGAGCCCTTTCCACAGAAAACTCCATAGGGAGTCTATCAACTCCAAGCACTTCTAGTAACCATTTATTAATAAACCCTGTTGGGTCTTCTTTTTCAGACCCTTCAAGGAACCCAACCAGCCATATATTCGCTCTGCGAGATCTATCCTCCATTTCAGTGACTCTTTCCTGAAATAAGTTCTTCTCAGTTTCTATCGCTCCAATTATATTCTTAATCCCATCAGTCTCTCTCTTTAGCTCTTTTGTAACCAACTGGAAGTCTTTGACTTCCTCACATAGTTTATTCATCTCATCTTTAATTACGGATAGATCAGTTTGAACTGTGGAGATTTTGGCAGATAGATCTCCCAACACTTGGTTTGATTGTTGAAACGCGTCCAGGATAACTGTCAGCTTCTGATCCACTATATATATATCCACTCTTCTGTTACTGCACGCTTATCACTCCTTCCCGCTTCCCCGTCACCAATCTCCTCTATATTTGATGGATCTATTTGATCTATTTTTTTTGCCCTTCTGGTTAGTCCTAGTTTTATATTGTGGTGACTTCAGAAATTTGTCCATTTTTAAGGCTGTGCTACCTCCACTTGCACCAATTGACTTCCTACCTGGAACCTTTCCTGGCAAGGGCTCCTCAGCCGGGGGGGGGGGGGGGGGGGTTAGAGTGGTTTATAGCCACAATGTTAATAAATAGTTGTTTTAAGTCGAACCATCTCTCCCCCTCTGCCGATAAATGCACAAACAAATATCAGAAAACAAAGAAGGGTTAACAGGACAAATGTTAATAAATATTAGTATATACTGCTTTTGCTTCCCTTTGATTTCCTGGTAGTATATATAGTTAATCAAAAGTTAATCAAAACAGATCTGAACATAAGTTCATCAGCTAGCAGAGTTAAGAAGGCTGATATCAACTAGTTTTAGTTGTTTAGTTGCCAATGTTGACTCTCCACCTGAAACTCCAGGACACCGCTCCACAAAGACCGTCCATCCCAAACCACTAGACATCGCAGAGTAGGGTCTGCGACACGGGTACAACAAACAGCCCGGATTCACCAGCCACAGCAGAACCAGACACACATCAGCAGGTGAGCAAGTGTTAACAAATGTTAACAGAGCTCAATTATGCTTGCTTTGCGGAGTTAGTTCATGGATCGTAAAACTCACTCCTCAGGCTACTCACACACTCTAGACCAGCGCAGATCATCTGTGTACCCCAGACGGGTAACGCTCAAGCTGCCACCGGACACCGCTACCAGCACATGAACACATGCCTTCTCCACGATGTCTCTGGCATCCGGCCTAAATCAGACCAGAGCAAAGGAGAGCAGAGCCAATGGAGCCAGGGGAGCTCAACAACCACCAGACAGACCCCACAGCCAGGTCGGATCAGTGTCGACACCGTCAATCAAGGTCCCACCATCGCAAACTTCCAGCCGCCCTCCATCTCGACTGGGGCTCGTCATCCAACATCAGGCTGGAGGGAGGATACAGGGAATGTCGATGCTCAGCAGGTACGAACGGTCCAACACATGAGGCCAGGAAGTGGAGGAGGTGGGAGGGATCGCAGCACGCCCACATCCGTCATGTCATGCAGCTACGCACGTTGGGGTTATTATTTTAATTTATTTCTCTTATTATACAGTATGTCAGACAGACAGGTGACAGGCCCTTCAAAGGGAATGGGCAGTGAACAAAATGTTTCTGTCGCAGGCAGCAGAAGAAGAAGGGGGGGCATCAGGAGTCGCAGCAAGAGGCCTGAGCTGACAGGGTCATCTAGTGGTCGTGTCTTGACTAGTGATGAGCGGCAGGGGTTATATTCGAATTTGTGATATTTTGCAAATATTTTGTAGAATATTCATCATATATTGGCAAATTTGTATATTCGTTATATTCTACATTCTTTTTTTTATGCGAATAGTGGCAAGGTAATGATCTCTTAATATGCAAATATTGTGCGCTTAATACAGGCGTGGGTCAAAAACTAATATATAGAACTATAGAATATAGTGCTATATATTAGTTTTTAGAATATTCATAATTTTTTCCACCTGAACACATTATTCCAGCCTGCTTCTTGCTTGTGGGCCAATGAGTCATTGGCCCACAAGTAAGTTAAGTATTCAATATAGTGCTATATATTCGTTTTTTAGATTATTCACCATTTTTTTTCATCTGAAGTGAACACATGATTCATCGCTACTTCTTGCTTCTGACAAGCAAGAAGCAAGTAGGAATCATGTGCTCAGATGGAAAAAAAATGCCATAGGCTTGGATCCACTTTTCAGCGAGAACGAGCTACTAGAGGACAGTCAGCAGCTACTGTCTAGCCAAGATCTGGAGAAGACATCCGAAGCGATTGTCAAGAGACAACATAATGCGTGCACTCATCCCATGGCGCAGAGGCTGAATGTGCTCCTGGCCAAGTTGCTGGTGCTGCAGTCCCTCCCTTTCCAAATGGTGGACCCAACCTAGACTGTAGGGATGGACAAACATTGGCCAGGACAGTTTGCGGACACGATCACTCGAATGCGATCAAATGTTTGTGAACCGCATGTTCTTGGAGAGCCCTATTCACTTTAATGGCAGGCGAACATGAAAAACCTTCAGCTCATATTTGCAGCCACCAAATACTTAGTAGAAGTGCACAAATAGTCCCACAACATGGACAGTGACATACTAGAGGGGGATCAATGACAAAAATTCTAACTAAAAATATGTATCTTAATCAGGGGACATTTTTATGCATTTGAAAGGGTAATGTGCCCCTGTCGGAGTCTTGAAATTTTTTATTTTAGGCCACTGGAGTACGGGCCTTAAAAATTAGGCATTTACCTGACATAAAATAAATTCTATTTATGTGGTTCGAGGTACATTATGCGGTCAATGGATAAAAAGTTTACTGCAGGCCAGTACAAATACAGGTCAAATACATATATTTAAAAGAACTAAAAATATAAAATTGGATTAAAAACATGGCTAAGGAAATCCCCCCTCTTGAAAAAAAGGTGTCGAAATCCTCCGAGGCCCCAACAATTATTCATTCACCGTACAGAAAAGAACAAGTATGTGGCTTGAGCTAGAGTACACGATCATTGAATATCAATTTTATAGCAGGCTAATGGACTACAGGCCCCAAAAATGATGCATTCACTGTACAGAAAAGAACAAGTACGTATCCAGAGGAAACAAAGCAGGCTGGTTTTGAGAGCTCCATTTATATAAGCAGGAATATAACGCAAGTTTGCATGTCGTGTATTTGATTTAAGTGTGTTGCGGCAGGCCAAAGGTCAGCCACGTGATGATCGTTGCCTCGTGTTCAGGTGAATGACGTCGACGGAGGAAAATGACAGAAGTCTGAGTATAGTTCAAAACCTTGTCAGGACCCTAAAGTGAAAGTGTCCTGCACCCTTTATTTATACACAGTTCACAGGGTGTAACCCCTCAAAGTAAAACATGATTGGTTTACAGACATTTCAATAATGGCTTTTGAATCCATCTATTGATTGGTTAGTTATTTTTCAAGTTTCACTTTACAAAAATGTGTTAACTAATGTATTTAGGATTTTAAGCAAAAGAGGCAAAATTACAAGGAGTAGTACAAATGTTATCTTATCTTAACACACACAGTTCACTTCTATAGTTTTCTTTTCAAATGTCAGCAAATTATTTCACGTATACAGATAAAATGAAAATCACTTTTATATCCACAGTAAAAGCTGGATAATTTCCTTAACAAGTGTGTGTTTGCATAAGTGTGCGACTTTAGATTAAGTGACTTCAGTGGGGGACTGCAGTAAATCAGTTTATTATTACTGCATTATATTGTATTTTTTGCTTACTTTGTGTGATCCCCATTAGTATGTGTTCCATAATTGACAACGCAGTCCAGTGCACATCTTGTCTGATGTATGCAGTCCTGGAATAGCCGTTCGAGAGTGTATATAATTTTTCAAAATGTGAGCAAATTATCAGTTTGGAATCACAAATTGAGTATCTAAACGGGCAAGTTTCAACACTGAGAGGCGTTAACAATTTGGAAAAGAGTTTGCTGCTCACTGAGCAACCACTCTATGGGGTAGTTGAGAGGGTGGGTGAAAGTGGGGAGGCTGAGGAAAGTGAGGTAGTTAGCTGGGTAACAGTTAGAAAGCGGGGTAGAGAAAAGAGTGCAAGGAAGGCTAGCCCTGATCTGTCACACCCCAAGTTTGCACGGTTGGCAGATGAGGGGGATGTTGGTTCAGGGACAGCACTGCTGCAGCCAGACACTTCCTCTGCCAGTCAGGGGAATATCAGCTCCAGTAAGCAGAGGACCAGGAGAGCAGGGCAGGCCAGACAGGTGCTGGTAGTGGGAGACTCTATTATTAGGGGTACAGAAATGGCAATCTGTCACAAAGACCTTGATCGCCGAACAGTGTGTTGTCTTCCTGGCGCTAGAGTTCAACACATTGCAGATCAGGTTGACAGATTACTGGGAGGGGCTTGAGAAGACCCAGCGGTCATGGTCCATGTTAGAACCAATGACAAAGTTAAAGGAAGGTGGAGAGTCTTTAAAAATAATTTTTGAGATTTAGATCAAAAGCTTAGGGCAAGGACCTCAAAGGTAATGTTTTTCAAAATACTGCTTGTTTCTCGAGCCACACAAGAAAGGCAGGGGGAAATTAGGGAGGTTAACAAGTAGCTAAAGAACTGGGACTGTAGGAAGGAGGAGTTTGGGTTCCTGGAGTACTGGGCCGTCAGCTACAGGCTTTATCGTAGGGATGGGCTGCACCTCAATGGGGAAGGGACAGCTTTTTGGGGGGTAAAGATGGCTAGAAGGTTGGAGGAGTGTTTAAACTAGGGACTGGGGGGAGGGTAATTGCGTTATAGCATGGGTAGATAGTGCAGATAGAGACCGGGGACAAGGTAGTGGGACTGGGGGAGTAATGGAAGGAGGGACTAAATCAGTTCAGAAGGAAAGGTGTAGGGTAAAAAATATACATAAACCTCTTAATTGTATGTATACTAATGCCAGAAGCCTGACTAATAAAACTGGTGAACTCGCATTAGTGATGTGTGAGGAGGACTATGACATAGTCGGAATAACTGAGACATGGCTGGATGATATCTATAACTTGGCAGTTAATGTACAAGGTTACAGTCTGTTTAGAAAGGATCGTCATAACCGGAGAGGCGGAGTGGTCTGCCTTTATGTAAAGTCCTGTCTAAACCCCACAGTTTGCGAAGATATACAGTTGCAAGAAAAAGTATGTGAACCCCTTTGAATGATATGGATTTCTGCACAAATTGGTCATAAAATGTGATCTGATCTAAATCACAACAATAGACCATCACAGTCTGCTTAAATTGATAAAACACAATGAATTAAATGCTACCATGTTTTTATTGAACACACCATAGAGACCGGGGGCAAGGTAGTGGGACTGGGGCTGGAATGGAAGGAGGGACTAGAACAGTTCAGAAGGAAAGGTGGAGGGTAAAAAATATACATAAACCTCTCAAATGTATGTATACTAATGCCAGGAGCTGGAATTAGTGCTGGAGAACTATGACATAGTGGGAATAACTGAGACATGACAGGATGATAGCTATGACTGGGCAATTAATGTAGGAGGGGTTTGCCTTTATGTAAAGTCTTGTCTAAAGCCCACACTCCGTGATGATATAAGTGAGGGACATGAACAAGTGGAGTCACTATGGGTAGAGATAAATGAATCTAAAAACAACAATAAATTACTAATAGTTTACTATAAACCACCTAATATACCAGAGTCCACAGAAAATCTACTACTAAACGAGATAGACGAGGCGGCAAATCATAATGAGGTGGTTATTATGGGGGACTTCAACTACCCAGATATAGACTGGAAAACTGAAACTTGTATATCTCATAAGGGAAACAGGTTCTTGGCAATAACCAAAGACAATTACCTCTCTCAACTTGCTCAGGACCCGACTAGAGGAACAGCCATACTGGACTTAGTATTAACCAATAGGCCTGACAGAATAACAGATGTGCAGGTTGGTGGACACCTGGGAAATAGTGACCATAAAGTAATAACCTTCCCATTATCGTTCAAAAGAGAGGCCATAGGCCTAACTAACTGGGACAAAGTCCTCAAAAATAAAAATACAGCCACAAAATGGGATATCTTTAAAAACATCCTAAAATCTCATTGTGAGAGGTACATACCATATGGGAATAAAAGGTTAAGGAACAAAAATAAACCAATGTGGATAAATAGAACTGTAAAGAAAGCAATAAATGACAAAAAGAAAGCATATAAATCACTAAAACAGGAGGGTGGCACAGAAGCATTGAAAAACTATAAGGAAAAAAATAGAACATGTAAAAAACAAATAAAAGCGGCCAAACTAAAGACCGAGAAATTAATTGCCAAAGAGAGTAAAACTAACCCTAAAATGTTCTTCAAATATATTGATATATGTTAAAAAGTATGAATCTGAAGGTGTCGGCCCTTTAAAGAGTAATGGGGGGGAGTGGCAGAGAGTGACGAGGAGAAAGCAAAGCTGTTAAATGTATTCACTGAGGAAAATAATGTCAGATGACATGCAGAATATAAAAATGAATTCCCCATTAAAAGTGTCCTGTCTGACCCAGGAAGAAGTACATTAGCGAGTTAAAAAGATTAAAATAGACAAATCGCCAGGACCGGATGGCATACACCCCTGTATCCTAAGGTAATTAAGTAATATCATAGCCAGACCCTTATTTCTGATATTTGCGGACTCTATACTGACAGGGAATGTCCCACAGGATGGGCATATGGCAAATGTGGTGCCAATATTCAAAAAGGGTCCAAAAACAGAGCCTGGAAATTATAGGCCGATAAGTTTAACATCTGTTGTGGGTAAACAGTTTTAAGTTTTTTTGAGAGATGATATCTTAGAGCATCTCAAGGGAAATAAGCAAATAACACCATATCAGCATGGCTTCGTGAGGGATCGGTCATGCCAAACTAATTTAATCAGTTTATATGAGGAGATAAGTTCTAGACTTGACAGCGGCAAATCAATGGATGTCGTATATCTGGACTTCTCCAAAGCATTTGACACTGTACCACATAAAAGGTTAGTATATAAAATGAGTATGCTCGGACTGGGAGAAATTGTCTGTGGGTAAGTAACTGGCTCAATGATAGAAAACAGGGTGGTTATTAACGGTACACACTCAGATTGGGTCACTGTCACTAGCGGAGTACCTCAGGGGTCAGTATTGGGCCCTATTCGCTTCAATATATTTATTAATGATCTTGTAGAAGGCTTGCATAGTAATGTATCAATTTTCGCAGATGACACTAAACTGTGTAAAGTAATTAACACTGAAGAGGACAGTATACTACTACAGAGGGATCTGGATAGATTGGAGGCATGGGCAGATAAATGGCAGATGAGGTTTAACACTAACAAATGTAAAGTTATGCACATGGGAAGGAATAATGCAAGTCATCCGTACATACTAAATGGTAAAACACTCGGTAACACTGACATGGAAAAGGATCTAGGAATTTTAATAAACAGCAAACTGAGCTGCAAAAAACAGTGTCAGGCAGCTGCTGCCAAGGCCAATAAGATAATGGGTTGCATCAGAAGGGGCATAGATGCCCGTTATAAGAACATAGTTCTACCACTTTACAAATCGCTAGTCAGACCACACATGGAGTACTGTGTACAGTTCTGGGTTCCTGTAAACAAGGCAGACATAGCAGAGCTGGAGAAGGTCCAGAGGAGGGCAACTAAAGTAATAACTGGAATGGGGCAACTACAGTACCCTGAAAGATTATCAAAATTAGGGTTATTCACTTTAGAAAAAAGATGACTGAGGGGAGATCTAATTAATATTTATAAATATATCACGGGTCCGTATAGAGATCTATCTCATCATCTATTTATCCCCAGGACTGTGACTGTGATGAGGGGACATCCTCTGCGTCTGGAGGAAAGAAGGTTTGTATACAAACATAGAAAAGGATTCTTTACGGTAAGAGCAGTGAGACTATGGAACTCTCTGCCTGAGGAGGTGGTGATGGTGAGTACAATAAAGGAATTCAAGATGTATTTCTGGAGCGTAATAATATTACAGGCTATAGCTACTAGAGAGGGGTCGTTGATCCAGGGAGTTATTCTGATTGCCTGATTGGAGTCGGGATGTAATTTTTTTATTCCCCTAAAGTGGGGAAAATTGGCTTCTACCTCACAGTTTTTATTTTTTGCCTTCCTCTGGGTCAACTTGCAGGATAACAGGCTGACCTGCATGGACAAATGTCTCTTTTCGGCCTTATGCAGGTGGAAAAAGTATGTGAACCCCTAGACTAATGACATCTCCTAGAGCTAATTGGAGTGAGGTGTCAGCCAACTGGAGTCCAATTAATAAGATTAGATTGGAGGTGTTTGTTACAGCTGCCCTGCCCTATAAAAAAATACACACCAGTTCTGGGTTTGCTTTTCACAAGAAGCATTGCCTGATGTGAATGATGGCTCACACAAAAGAGCTCTCAGAAGACCTACGATTAAGAATTGTTGACTTGTATAAAGCTGGAAAGGGTTATAAAAGTATCTCCAAAGGGGGGGGGGGGGGGAGAGCTAGCGCCTGTGCTGAATGGCTGCGTCTGGCTGAAGCTCCTGCTTTCAACCTGCTGTGGGGACGGCATTTTTAAGCTGACGGTTCACAGAATGGTCAAGTATGGTGGACCCAAGCACGGTGATCCTACCCCTCAAGCTAAAGTGACCCCTGCTGTGTCAGATGTGACATGCAGCCGGATTAACTAAAGATCCCAAGATGGCTGTGACGCTCAACAGCATTGCGGGCTCCCGTGCTTTGGGCCAATCTGACTGCGAGGACGACTCTGGAGAGCCCGGTGAGTCACAAAACCTCCTGATCTCCCTTTGCTTTTTTAAGCAAGCCCTAGAAGAGGCTTTAAACCCTATATACTCCAAACTACAGGAGGTGGCCCACGACATTAAACAGATAGGCCACAGGGTAGACTCACTGGAAGCCGCACAAGCCGCTGTCTTAGATCACAGTGCAGTGGTCACGCAATCCCTCTCACTGTGCCAAGCGCATATCAACCATCTTTACTCATCCCTGGAAGACTTGGAGAACCGGGGCAGGCAAAATAATCTCTGGTTCAGGGGAGTTCCTGAATTGGTCTCAGCCACTGACATTCCGTCTGCGATTATGAAGATAGTAGCCTCTTTACTTGGGCACTTTGATCCTTCTATGCTAATTATACAAAGGGCCCATCGAGCACTATGCCCACTCCCAAGAGACATTATCAGTCACTTTCAGAACTTTCGACAAGAGGCAATACTCAAAGCGGCTAGAGCAGCGCCATCCATCCTCTTGCACGAGCCCCCTATCCAGATCTACTAGGACCTATCTCCGTCCACTCTACAAAAGAGAAGAACCCTGTGACCCCTCACGTCCCTCCTCAAGGAGAGACAGATTCCTTACAGATGGTCCTTTCCATTTGGACTTTCGTTTATTGTCTCCAGTAAGAGAATCAACATCTCTTTATTCTCGGATCTCCCAGAAGCCTACAACGCGCTGGAAATCTCTCCGCTGGATCTAATGGACTGGGATAAAGTGCAGGACATCGCCTCTCTACCATCTCTTCCAGTCCTTCAACCCTGTAAACTCTCCATTACCCCAAAGAAACAAAAGTCCAAGAAAAGCAAGTACTCTGCAACTCCTAAGAAGCTGCCTGCTTCACAAAATGGTTCCTGATTTTTCTTTATCTAATCCATTATTGAATCCCCTCAGGAGTCTCTAATCTGATTATACCTCAGCTCACTTCCTCTCTATATTTGTGCTGGGTAACCAGCGGGCTGTTTTTCTGTCTTACCTCTTATTCACTGCTCACCCCAGTACCTCTCCCTCACCCCCTTTTTACTATCCCCTAATTGTTTTTTTTCCACCTATGTCCACTTATTATTTAGCATCTCTTATTCTCTACCTTCCAACCCCCACTCTGTGATCTGTTGTCCTTTGTGCTTACAATCCCCCACTTTATTGCAGGTTTCATGTGAATTACTTTTCACTCCTCCCTCCTAATCTTTTATTACTTTTTGTACAACTACTCATTATGGTACTGAACCTTTCAATATGGTTATTAGTTCCAGCTGATTTTTCCTTAGTTAGAATGTTGGGCTTTTTATATTTGCCACAATACTTGTACTCAGCATTGTTTTTTTGCCTTTGACCAGATGAGATATGGCTGATTTAAACTTAGTTTCCTATAATGTAAAAGGTCTAAGGTCTCCCTTTAAACGCTGCCAAATATTCTCTCTTCTATGCAAGGAAAAGTGCTCGGTAGTGTTCCTCCAAGAGACCCACTATAAACATAACAATTACCCCAACCTTTCCTTTTCTAAATTCCTGACATGGTACCATTGCGGTGCAAATGGCGTAGCTTCACGGGAGTAAGTATAGGGTTTTGCAGGGGCATTCCCTTCACATACCTGAACCATATTCAAGACCCAGTTGGTCGTTATATTTTCCTGAAAGGTCGTGTTGGTCAGACGCTTTATACCTTCATTAATGCCTATGCACCCAATACTGATATAACCCGGTGCATTGCTGACCTTCTTTCCTTAGTAGAGATACATAGGGAAAGCATCCTTATTTTAGCAGGTGATCTAAACTTAGCCTTTAATCCTATGATTGACACCTCTTCAAAGAAGTCTGCCTTATCCTCTAGGCCGACCCGTGCTACTCTGGCTAGATTGTTCAACCTTGGGCTTATTGATGTATGAAGATGTTTGAATCCAAATGTCATTGACTATTCTTTTTACTCCCCAGCTAACAACTCTTACAGCAGAATTGATTATATACTGGTGTAGAAGGAGCATCTGCAGCTCTGTTTCTTAGCTCGAATCGGGATTATGACACTTTCCAACCATGCACCCATCTTTTGCACCCTCCGTCGTCCCCCTGGACCGGGTAGGTCGTCTTGCTGGAGGCTCAACGAGTCCATTCTGGGTAATGAACTTCACAAAAATTGATTATCATCTCTCCTGAAAGAATATTTCACCCTTAACCAATCCCCCTCCATTTTCCCCAATGTACTTTGGGACGCACACAAAGTCCATATCAGGGGTCAAATTATTAGTCTCTGCTCCTTTCTAAAGAGAGAATCTGAAAAAAAGCTTAACCCCCCCCCCCCACTCACGGATTAACTCTTTAGAAAAAAAATAAAAAATGTCTCTGCATCAGCTCCATCTGTCTGAACTGACATCCCTTAAATCAGAACCGAAGAACCTACTTAATAAATGTTCTGCTAGGTTCTACTTATCATCCCAACAAAAGTTCTTCGCCCATGGAGACAAAGCCACAACATTTCAAATGCAGAGAATCAAGCTTAGAAGGCTTGCAAATTATGTCCAGAGCATCACTGCCCCTTCGGATTCTGCATTATTTAGATCAGAGGATATCACAGAACAATTTAAGCTCTACTGTGAATCCCTCTACAATCTCCCCTCTCCCCCCCTTCCAGACCCTTGTTATGATAAAGAACACATTTCTTCCTTCCTCAAAACATTAAACCTCCCGACTCTCTCGTCTGTCTAACAGGCTGCACTTGATGCTCCATTTATCCTGTCAGACCTAAAGGAGGCACTTAAGTGCTCCCCTACAGGGAAATGCCCAGGACCAGACAGTCTACCTCTGTCTTATTATTGCTCCTTTTCAGACACAATCCTACCTCATTTTCTTCCTGTTTGTAACCGAGCTTTACATAATAATCCTGTTTCAGCCGACATAACTAGAGCCACCATAACGATCATTCCTAAACCTGGTAAAGACCCATCATCATGTTCTAACTACCGTCCCATTTCTTTACTAAACACCAACCTCAAACTATTGGCTAAAATGTTAGCTAACAGGCTGCAGCAGCTACTCCCCTCCTAAGTTCATCTGGATCAGGTAGGATTTGTGAAGGGAAGAGAGGGGATAGATAATGTAATGAAAATTTTAAATGCCCTTTACTTTTCATTCCACAAGGCGATCCCATTAGTCATCCTTGGCACAGACACCGAGAAAGCTTTTGACAGAATTGACTGGTCGTATATTAGGCTCACTCTAGCCAGGTTCAATATCCCAGAGCAATTCTCAAATGCGGTTTCGGCTATGTATCATTCTTCCTCGGCGTCTGTGTCAGTGAATGGCATTTTATCTCCCTGCTTCCGTATTAGGAACAGCACTAGACAGGGCTGTCCCCTCTCTCCCCTTATTTTCGTATTGGTCATGCCAACGTTGTTACAAGCCTTAAGACAAATAAAAGACATTGTAGGTCTTTGTGTTGGGGATCGATAAATTAAACTGACAGCTTTTGCGGACGACCTCCTGATCTTCACGACAAACCCGAAAAAATCCCTTCCAGTTATCCTTTCTCTACTAGACCTCTTTGGTTCCCTCTCCAATTTTAAAGTCAATCCTGCTAAATCCCAACTCCTTCATAGGGGTTTCTCCCTGACAGCTCTTAGGTCTCTCGAATCTCAATCTCTGTTCAATTGGTCCACACAACAGCTAGCATACTTAGGCGTGAAGCTCTCCCCTAACACTGCAGACTTACATAAACTTAACTACCTACCACTCTTACACTCCATGGTTTCCCAGATGGACTTGTTGGATCTCCCGTACCTCTCCTGGTTTGGCAGTAAAAATATGGTATCAATGCTGGTACTACCCAGACTTACTTACCTAATGCAATCTCTGCCAATTAAAATTCCGAAATCCTTTTTCATCACTTTCAATAAAGCAATTTGTAAGTTTATCTGGAGGGGACGGCACTCTATGATCTCCTTCAACGCTCTGACCAAACCTAAACGTTTGGGGAGAATTGGGCTTCCCGATCCAGAAATGTACATGAGAGCTATACATCTAGCCAGAGTAGTAGATTGGATCAGATCTCCCCCCACAAAGCTTGGGTCCATAAGAAAAAAAAAAAATTCTCCCCTCCTCCCCCCAAGCTCTCCTACTATCAGGTAAAACCCTCCCATTACTTCAGAAGGTCCCAAATCCTATGATACAGAGCACATTATCAGTCTGGGATTGGTTCTCCTCACATAATAAGAAATTAACATCGCTGTCACCCCTTCTCACCCTAGGAGATATAATTGATCTAGCTCTTAATGATCTGAAGGAGAGTTGCCCTCTCTCAATTAGACTCTCATCTACACCCCTATCAGAATTACTAAATAATGAAGGATGTGTTAGACCTCTGTTAGATTTCAGTGAGGTTTTGGGAAACTCCACAACTCTCACCTTTCTACAGGGTTTCCTTAACTCAGAAATTATTTCCCTCCTTAGGTTATCTCCTTTACAGCTCCTGTCTTCCTGGTTTGACATAACACTTGGTGCAAAACATCCTCCTAACAGAGCCATCTCAAATCTATATAGCCGCTTGAAAACATCTGTATCCCTCATCAAACCAGCAATAATCGAAACTTGGGAGAGAGATCTGGGTCGATTTTAACTCCCATGGAGATTTCTTTGGCTCTTTTGACCCCTCACAAAATATCTAGATGTATACATATTCAGGAAAATGGCTACACAATTTTGACGAGATGGTACAAAACTCCTGAATCAATTTTGCTCTATTCTCCAAATAGCTCTAACTTATGCTGGATATGCCAGTCTTCTAAAGGCTTTTTTTTCCACATCTGGTGGAAGTGTCAAACCATTAACGACTGGTGGCACACTATAGTAAAAACCTGCAACCATATTTGCCAGACTTCCCTTAACTGCACCCCTGACCTAATTATCCTCAACCTGGGACTTAGAGGTTTAAACAAATGGTGAAGATCTCTATACCTTATGCTATTAGCTGCTGCCAGACTTCTGGTAAAATCTTCTTGGCTTTCCCCAATGTGGCAAAGTGGGTCCAAAAAGTTGACCAGATAAATAGATTAGAAAAACTCTCTCACTGGGAGCTCCATTCCCGGCCCTCTTTCCTAGCTATTTGGTCCCCTTGGAAACAATATAGAGAGTTCCATTGACCCTTTTCCGTATCTTTATGTATCACCATGTCTCTGACTGTCTACATACTATATTATGCCCTATCGGTGGCTACGTGGCTTGTATCTCATAAATCATGCCCTTATGTTTTTGTATTGTTCTGAATTGTTTTATCATGATATGATTATTTTCTTTTTTGTGCCTCTCAACAGGCATAATTTGCCTATGCAGCCTTTTTTGTAACTCAGGTTCCACCGAAGTTGACCTATCATTGTTATAAGCAAAGTCTACAAACTTAATGCAATGTGCCTTTTATCTCTTTGGTGATTGACCTCAAAAACAATAAAAAAATGTTTATGAAAAAAGGATCTCCAAAAGCCTTGCTGTTTATCAGTCCACGGTAATACAAATTGTCTATAAATGGAGAAAGTTCAGCACTGCTGCTACTCTCCCTAGGAGTGGCCATCCTGTAAAGATGACTGCAAGAGCACAGCACAGACTGCTCAATGAGGTGAAGTAGAATCCTAGAGTGTCAGCTAAAGACTTACAGAAGTCTCTGGCACGTGCTAACATCCCTGTTAGCGAATCTACGATACGTAAAACACTAAACATGAATGGATTTCATGGGAGGATACCACAGAGGAAGCCACTGCTGTCCAAAAAAAAACATTTCTGCATGTTTACAGTTTGCACAAGAGCACCTGGATGTTCCACAGCAGTACTGGCAAAATATTCTGTGGGCAGACAAAATCAAAGTTGAGTTGTTTAAAAGAAACACACAACACTATGTGAGGAGAAAAAGAGGCACAGCACACCCACATCAAAACCTCATCCCAACTGTGAAGTATGGTGGTGGGGGCATCATGGTTTGGGGCTGCTTTGCCTAGTCAGGGCCTGGACGGATTGCTATCATCAAATGAAAAATTAATTACCAAGTTTATCATGACATTTTGCAGGAGAACTTAAGGCCATCTGCCCACCAGCTGAAGTTCAACAGAAGATTGGTGTTGCAACAGGACAAGGACCCAAAGCATAGAAGTAAATCAACAACAGAATGGCTTAAACAAAAGAAAATACGCCTTCTGGAGTAGCCCAGTCAGAGTCCTGACCTCAACCCGATTCAGATGCTGTGGCATGACCTCAAGAAAGCTACAGTGGGATGCGAAAGTTTGGGCAACCTTGCTAATCGTCATGATTTTCCTGTATAAATCGTTGGTTGTTACGATAAAAAATGTCAGTTAAATATATCATATCGGAGACACACACAGTGATATTTGAAAAGTGAAATTAAGTTTATTGGATTTACAGAAAGTCTGCTATAATTGTTTAAACAAAATTAGGCAGGTGCATACATTTGGGCACTGTTGTCATTTTATTGATTCCAAAGCCTTTAGAACTAATTATTGGAACTCAAATTGGCTTGGTAAGCTCAGTGACCCCTGACCTACATACACAGGTGAATTAAATTATGAGAAAGAGTATTTAAGGGGATCAATTGTAAGTTTCCCTCCTCTTTTAATTTTCTCTGAAGAGTAGCAACATGGGGGTCTCAAAACAACTCTCAAATGACCTGAAGACAAAGATTGTACACCATCATGGTTTAGGGGAAGGATACAGAAAGCTATGAGATTTCAGCTGTCTGTTTCCACAGTTAGGAACATATTGAGGAAATGGAAGACCACAGGCTTAGTTCAAGTTAAGGCTCGAAGTGGCAGACCAAGAAAAATCTCGGATAGAGAGAAGCGACGAATGGTGAGAACAGTCAGAGTCAACCTACAGACCAACACCAAAGACCTACAACATCATCTTGCTGCAGATGGAGTCACTGTGCATCGTTCAACCATTCGGCACACTTTACACAAGGAGATGCTGTAGATGCTGTATGCGAGAGTGATGCAGAGGAAGCCTTTTCTCTGCCCACAGCACAAAAAGTGCCGCTTGAGGTGGGCTAAAGCACATTTGGACAAGCCAGCTTTATTTTGGAATAAGGTGCTGTGGACTGATGAAACTAAAATTGAGTTATTTGGCCATAACAAGGGGTGTTATGCATGGAGGAAAAAGAACACAGCATTCCAAGAAAAACACCTGATACCTACATTAAAATATGGTGGTTCCATCATGTTGTGGGGCTGTGTGGCCAGTGCTGGGACTGGGAATCTTGTCAAAGTTGAGGAACGCATGGATTCCACTCAGTATCAGCAGATTCTGGAGACCAATGTCCAGGAATAAGTGACAAAGCTGAAGCTGCGCCGGGGCTGGATCTTTCAACAAGACAACGACCCTAAACACTGCTCAAAATCCACTAAGGCGTTCATGCAGAGGAACAAGTACAACGTTCTGGAATGGCCATCTCAGTCCCCAGACCTGAATATAATTGAAAATCTGTGGTGTGACTTAAAGAGAGCTGTCCATGCTTGGAAGCCATCAAACCTGAATGAACTAAAGATGTTTTGTAAAGAGGAATGGTCCAAAATACCTTCAACCAGAATCCAGACTCTCATTGAAACCTACAGGAAGCGTTTAGAGGCTGTAATTTCTGCAAAAGGAGGATCTACTAAATATTGATTTTATTTCTTTTTTGTGGTGCCCAAATTTATGCACCTGCCTAATTTTGTTTAAACGATTATAGCACACTTTCTGTAAATCCAATAAACTTCATGTCACTTCTCAAATATCACTGTGTGTGTCTCCTATATGATATATTTAACTGACATTTTTTATCGTAACAACCAACGATTTATACAGGAAAATCATGACGATTAACAAGGTTGCCCAAACTTTTGCATCCCACTGTATTTACACCAGACATCCCAAGAATATTGCTGAACTGAAACAGTTCTGTAAAGAGGAATGGTCAAGAATTACTCCTGACCGTTGTGCATGTCTGATCTGCAACTACAGGAAACGTTTGGTTGAAGTTATTGCTGCCAAAGGAAGTTCAACCAGTTATTAAATCCAAGGGTTCACATACTTTTTCCACCTGCACTGTGAATGTTTACATGGTTTGTTCAATAAAAACATGGTAACATTTAATTCTTTGTGTGTTATTAGTTTAAGCAGACTGTAATTGTCTATTGTTGTGACTTAGATGAAGATCAGATCACATTTTATGACCAATTTGTGCAGAAATCCATATCATTCCAAAGGGTTCACATACTTTTTATTGTAACTGTAAGTGAGGTACATGAACAGGTGGAGTCACTGTGGGTACAAATACATGGAGGCAAAAATAATAATAAATTACTAATTGGAGTTTTTTATAAACCTAATATACCAGAGTCCACAGAAAATCTACTACTAAACGAGATAGACAAGGCGGCAAATCATAATGAGGTGGTTATTATGGGGGACTTCAACTACCCAGATATAGACTGAGAAACTGAAAGCTGTACATCTCATAGGAAACAGGTTCTTGGCAATAACCAAAGACAATTAGCTTTCCCAACTGGTTCAGGACCAGACTAGAGGGATAGCAATACTGGACTTAGTATTAACCAATAGACCTGACAGAACAACAGATGTGCAGGTTGGGGGACACCTGGGAAATAGTGACCATAAATTAATAACCTTTCAATTATCCTTCAAAAGAGGGTTTCTACAAGGAGGAACAAAAATTCCAAACTTCAAAACAGCAAACTTCAGCCAACTAAGAGAGGCCATAGGCCTAACTAACTGGGACAAAGTCCTCAAAAATAAAAATACAGCCACAAAATGGGATATTATTAAAAGTATCCTAAAATCTAATTGTGAGCGGTACATACCTTATGGGAATAAAAGGTTAAGGAACAAGAAGAAACCAATGTGGATAAATAGAACTATAAATAAGGCAATACATGACAAAAGGAAAGCATTTAAATCACTAAAACAGGAAGGTAGCGAGGAAGCATTGAAAAACTATAAGAAAAAAATAGAATATGTAAAAAAACTAATAAAAGCAGCCAAACTACAGGGAGTGCAGAATTATTAGGCAAGTTGTATTTTTATTATTGAACAACAACCATGTTCTCAATGAACCCAAAAAACTCATTAATATCAAAGCTGAATATTTTTGGAAGTAGTTTTTGGTTTGTTTTTAGTTTTAGCTATTTTAGGGGGATATCTGTGTGTGCAGGTGACTATTACTGTTCACAGTTATTAGGCAACTTAACAAAAAACAAATATATACCCATTTCAATTATTTATTTTTACCAGTGAAACCAATATAACATCTCAACATTCACAAATATACATTTCTGACATTCAAAAACAAAACAAAAACAAATCAGTGACCAATATAGCCACCTTTCTTTGCAAGGACACTCAAAAGCCTGCCATCCATGGATTCTGTCAGTGTTTTGATCTGTTCAACATTGCGTGCAGCAGCAACCACAGCCTCCCAGACACTGTTCAGAGAGGTGTACTGTTTTCCCTCCTTGTAAATCTCACATTTGATGATGGACCACAGGTTCTCAATGGGGTTCAGATCAGGTGAACAAGGAGGCCATGTCATTAGATTTTCTTCTTTTATACCCTTTCTTGCCAGCCACGCTGTGGAGTACTTGGACGCGTGTGATGGAGCATTGTCCTGCATGAAAATCATGTTTTTCTTGAAGGATGCAGACTTCTTCCTGTACCACTGCTTGAAGAAGGTGTCTTCCAGAAACTGGCAGTAGGACTGGGAGTTGAGCTTGACTCCATCCTCAACCCGAAAAGGCCCCACAAGCTCATCTTTGATGATACCAGCCCAAACCAGTACTCCACCTCAACCTTACTGGCGTCTGAGTCGGACTGGAGCTCTCTGCCCTTTACCAATCCAGCCACGGGCCCATCCATCTGGCCCATCAAGACTCACTCTCATTTCATCAGTCCATAAAATCTTAGAAAAATCAGTCTTGAGATATTTCTTGGCCCAGTCTTGACGTTTCAGCTTGTGTGTCTTGTTCAGTGGTGGTCGTCTTTCAGCCTTTCTTACCTTGGCCATGTCTCTGAGTATTGCACACCTTGTGCTTTTGGGCACTCCAGTGATGTTGCAACTCTGAAATATGGCCAAACTGGTGGCAAGTGGCATCTTGGCAGCTGCACGCTTGACTATTCTCAGTTCATGGGCAGTTATTTTGCGCCTTGGTTTTTCCACACGCTTCTTGCGACCCTGTTGACTATTTTGAATGAAACGCTTGATTGTTCGATGATCACGCTTCAGAAGCTTTGCAATTTTAAGAGTGCTGCATCCCTCTGCAAGATATCTCACTATTTTTGACTTTTCTGAGCCTGTCAAGTCCTTCTTTTGACCCATTTTGCCAAAGGAAAGGAAGTTGCCTAATAATTATGCACACCTGATATAGGGTGTTGATGTCATTAGACCACACCCCTTCTCATTACAGAGATGCACATCACCTAATATGCTTAATTGGTAGTAGGCTTTCAAGCCTATACAGCTTGGAGTAAGACAACATGCATAAAGAGGATGATGTGGTCAAAATACTCATTTGCCTAATAATTCTGCACTCCCTGTAGAGACCGAGAGATTAATTGCCAAACAGAGCAAAACTAACCCTAACATTTTCTTCAATTATATAAATGGTAAAAAGTATAAATCTGAAGGTGTCGGCCCTCTACAGAGCAATGAGGGGGGAGTTGCAGAAAGCGACGAGGAGAAAGTAAAGCTATTAAATATTTCTGTGTTCCACTGTATTCACTGAGGAAAATAAACTGTCAGATGAAATACAGAATTAAAAAGTAAATTCCCCATTAAAAGTGCCCTGTCTGACCCAGGAAGAAGTGCAACAGTGACTTAAAAAGATTAAAATAGACAAATCACCAGGACCGGATGGCATACACCCCGTATCCTAAGAAAATTAAGTAATGTCATAGCCAGACCCTAATTTCTGATATTTACAGACTCTATGCTGACAGGGAGTGTTCCACAGGATTGGTGCATAGCAAATGTAGTGCCACCATTCAAAAAGGGTGCAAAAACAGACCCCGGAAACTATAGGCCGGTAAGTTTAACATCTGTTGTGGGTAAACTGTTTGAAGGTTTTTTGAGAGATGCTGTCTTAGAGCATCTCAACGGAAATAAGCAAATAACACCATATCAGCATGGCTTCGTGAGGGATCGGTCATGCCAAACTAATTTAATCAGTTTCTATGAGGAGGTAAATTCTAGACTTGATAGCGGCGAATCAATGGATGTCGTATATCTGGACTTCTCCAAAGCATTTGACACTGTACCACATAAAAGGTTAGTATATAAAATAAGAATGCTCGGACTGAGAGAAAACATTTGTATGTGGGTAACTGACTGGCTCAATGATAGAAAACAGAGGGTGGTTATTAATGGTACACACTCAGATTGGGTCACTGTCACTAGCGGAGTACCTCAGGGGTCAGTATTGGGCCCTATTCTCTTCAATATATTTATTAATGATCTTGTAGAACGCTTGCACAGTAAATATAAATTTTTGCAGATGACACTAAACTGTGTAAATGAATTAACACTGAAGAGGACACTATACAGCTACAGATGGATCTGGATAAATTAGAGGCTTGTGCAGAGAAGTGGCAGATGATGTTTAACAGTGACAAATGTAAGGTTATGCACATGGGAAGGAATAATGCAAATCACCCATGCATACTAAATGGTAAAACACTGGGTAACACTGACATGGAAAAGGACCTAGGAATTATATTAAACAGCAAACTAAGCAGTAGAAACCAGTGTTAGGCAGCTGCTGCCAAGGCCAATAAGATAATGGGTTGCATCAAAAGGGTGTCACTACCAGAGCTTTGAGACGTTCTCACAGCTCTGTGTCTCCACCCCTGTGATGATGTCACTTAGAGTTTGGAGGTGTTTACTCCCAGCTGTTCCTCCTGCGTTTGATTTCCCTGCCTTTAAATCGCCCCTCCTCCTATTGCAGGGCGTGGATTATATTTCTCTTTTCAGTTGTAGCTCTGCCTTGAGTATATTCACTTGTTAAGCTACTAGTTCTCTGGACCTGTGTTCTGTTGCTGCAAGCACTCCGGATATTGCCAGCGGCCCTTGGATCCGTCTTCTCTGCGGCTGCAGCTCCATCAGCTAAGTGTGCAGACATTGTTGTGTACCTGGTGATTTTCTGACTGGATCTGAGGTGGCCACGGTTCCCTCCATATTCTGAGCAGGGCATCGGTGGCCGTCCCCCTTCCACTATTATAGGGGTTACAGGGCTCATCAGTCTTAGGCACGCGGGCATGCCTCGTTCCACCACATGGATCCAGGCATGTGCTTTAGCAGCATAGGGAGAGTGTTGAGGGTCTGACAGGGGTCACCCTTTCTCTTCCCTAGTCTGGGTCCGGTCAGTAGCTCTTTTTACTGTGTATGCTCTTGTTACCCTTAAACAGCCGTGACATTATAATCCACCAAAACCGTCCTTGTTGACATGGATCCACTTTCTGGCTTGGTTGACCGCATGCAGGGTCTTTCTTTGGAAGTAGCGGATCTCCGTCAATCTGTGACTCAGCTACAAGCATTGGGCTCTGCTCCGGCTCATGGAGTCTGTTGCGAGCCAAAGGTCTCACTTCCGGAAACGTTCTCCCGGGGCAGTGAGAATTTTGTTCGCTTCAGAGAGGCATGTAAACTCCATTTTTGTTTGTGTCCCCACTCCTCTGGTAATGAGGAACAGAGGGTGAGGATTGTCATCTCCCTGCTCAGGGGTAATGCTCAGACTTGGGCTTTTTCGCCGCCATCAGAGGATCCTTCCCTTCGATCCGTGGAAAGATTTTTTTGTGGCCCTGGGGCAGATATATGATGACCCGGATCGTGTTGCTCTGGCAGAATCGAACTTACGTGTTTTATGCCAGAACAAACTGTCTGCGGAGCTTTATTGTTCTGAATTTCGGAGATGGGCAGCTGATTCAGGCTGGAATGATGCTGCACTCCAAAGTCAGTTCTGTCATGGTCTCTCAGAGGGTTTGAAAGATGCCTTTGCTTTCCATGAGAGACCAACGTCCTTAGAGTCTGCCATGTCATTGGCGGTATGCCTTGACAGGCGTCTAAGGGAAAGAAACAAGACCTCTCCGTCCAGCCATTGTCAGTCTAGGGGCAATGGTGCGGACTCATTCAGTATGCAGGGGTCTCATCCTGTCTCGCTCCCCTCTGAGGAGGAGCCCATGCAGCTAGGCTGACTTGGCCCTGATAAAAGAGGATTTAGTCCTGAGAATATGGTGTGTTTTTGTTGTGGGGGCATAGGTCATTTGGCAAATGTTTGTCCGTCTAGGAGATTCCTGAACTGTACTAAGAGCGATAATAAGAGAAAAACCTCAAGAGGTAGATCATCAAGTTCTGCTTCATCTGCTACTTTGGGCAAAGTTGATATGGGAATTGATGCTATTCCTCTGACCTGCAGTTCCCGTTTTCTCCTGTCTGCCAGGGTGGCGCTAGAGAGCAAAGTCATTCCTTGTGAGATTTTTGTCGATAGTGGAGCGGCCGTCAATCTTATTGACACTCAATTTGTAGCCTTGCATGGTTTTCAGGTTTGTACATTAGAAAAGGATATACCTGTTTTTGCTATTGACTCTGCCCCACTCTCGCAGAGATCTCTGAAAGGCATTGTTCACAATATCCGGCTAGCTGTAGGTGACACTCATGTGGAGGAGATATCTTGTTTTGTCCTTAACGGATTGCCTTCTCCTCTAGTTTTGGGGCTACCCTGGCTCACTAGACATAACCCCACTATTGATTGGCAAGGAAGGCAAATAAATGAGTGGAGTGACTTTTGTAGAGAGAATTGTCTCACAGCGACTTTTGCAGAGGTGTCTACTAAAACTGTGCCATCATTTCTCTCTGATTTCTCGGATGTGTTTTCCGAGAGCGGTGTTCAGGAGCTACCTCCTCACCGGGAGTTTGACTGTCCCATTAACCTCATTCCCGGCGCCAAGCTGCCAAAAGCACGCCTCTACAATCTCTCACAACCGGAAAGACTCGCAATGCGAACCTATATCTCCGAGAGTCTTGAGAAGGGGCATATTCGTCCCTCAAAGTCACCTGTTGCCGCGGGTTTTTTTTTTTGTTAAAAAAAAAGATGGCTCTCTGAGACCTTGCTTAGATTTTAGGGAGCTGAACCGTATCACGATTCGCGATCCCTATCCCCTTCCTCTGATCCCGGACCTCTTCAACCAAATTGTTGGGGCCAAGGTGTTTTCCAAATTGGATCTGAGAGGCGCGTACAACCTGGTCAGGGTCAGAGAGGGGGATGAATGGAAAACGGCCTTTAATACCCCTAACGGGCATTTCGAGAATCTCGTTGTGCCTTTCGGCCTGATGAATGCTCCGGCCATCTTTCAGCATTTTGTTAATAGTATTTTCTATCATTTAATGGGGAAATTTGTATTGGTGTATCTTGATGATATTTTGATTTTTTTCCCCTGATGTTCAGACCCATCAGGATCATCTTTTTCAGGTCCTGCAGATACTGCGGGAAAATAAACTGTATGCCAAGCTGGAGAAATGTCTTTTTATGGTATCGGAGATACAATTTCTGGGTTTTCTCCTCTCTGCTTCTGGTTTTCGCATGGATCCGGAGAAGGTCCGTGCTGTGCTGGAGTGGGAGCTTCCTGAAAATCAGAAGGCATTGATGCGCTTTCTGGGTTTTGCTAACTACTACAGAAAGTTCATTTTGAATTATTCCTCTATTGTCAAACCCCTTACTGACATGACAAAAAAGGGGACGGATTTTTCCTCTTGGTCGGAGGAGGCGCTTGCAGCCTTTTCTAAGATTAAAGAGAGTTTTGCGTCTGCTCCCATCTTGGTGCATCCCAATGTTTCTTTACCTTTTATTGTTGAGGTGGATGCTTCCGAGGTGGGTGTGGGTGCAGTTTTGTCCCAGGGCCCCTCTCCTGCCAAATGGCGACCTTGTGCCTTTTTCCCTAGAAAACTCTCCCCGGCAGAGAGAAACTATGATGTGGGAGATAGGGAGTTGTTGGCCATCAAGTTGGCTTTCGAGGAATGGCGCCATTAGTTGGAGGGGGCCAGGCACCCTATCACAGTTTTTACCGACCATAAGAATCTGGCGTACTTGGAGTCGGCCAGGCGTATGAATCCGAGACAGGCCAGATGGTCTCTGTTCTTCTCCAGATTCAATTTTGTTGTTACTTTCCGCCCTGGGATCAAGAATGTGAAGGCTGATGCTCTCTCTCGCTGTTTTCCGGGAGGAGGAAACTCCGAGGACCCGGGTCCCATTTTGGCGGAGGGGGTAGTTGTTTCTGCTCTATATTCCGATTTGGAGGCCGAGGTCCAGGCTGCCCAGACTGAGGCACCTGCCCGTTGTCCCTCCGGGAAGTTGTTCGTGCCTCCTGAGCTACGTCACAAACTCTTTAAGGAACATCATGATATGGTTCTTGCTGGTCACCCCGGGAGTAGAGCCACGGTAGATCTCATTGCTTGGAGATTTTGGTGGCCGGCTCTTCGTAAGTCTGTGGAGGGTTTTGTGGCGGCTTGTGAGACCTGCGCTCGCGCTAAGGTCCCTCGTTCACGACCTTCAGGTTCCCTTCTCCCGTTACCCATACCTTCCCGTCCTTGGACACACCTGTCCATAGACTTTATCACGGATCTTCCTCGTTCCTCGGGGAAGTCGGTGATCCTGGTGGTCGTGGACCGTTTTAGCAAGATGGCTCATTTCGTTCCTTTCCCTGGTTTACCCAATGCTAAAACGTTGGCGCAAGCTTTTGTCGACCATATTGTTAAATTGCACGGCATTCTCTCTGATATTGTTTCCGATAGAGGCACGCAGTTTGTGTCCAGGTTCTGGAAGGCTTTCTGTTCTCGCCTGGGGGTTCGGCTGTCCTTCTCTTCTGCTTTTCACCCGCAGTCGAATGGTCAGACTGAGCGCCTCAATCAGAATCTGGAGACATATTTGCGCTGTTTTGTGGCAGAGAACCAGGAGGATTGGTGTTCATTTCTCCCTCTTGCTGAGTTTGCTTTGAACAACCGTCGTCAGGAATCTTCTGATAAGTCACCATTTTTTGGTGCATATGGGTTCCATCCGCAGTTTGGGACATTCTCGGGAGGGGCTCTTTCTGGTTTACCTGAGGAGGAGAGATTTTCCTCGTCTTTGTCTACCATTTGGCAAAAGATTCAGAGTAATCTCAGAAAGATGAGTGAGAAGTATAAGCGTGTGGCTGATAAGAGACGTGTGCCTGGTCCAGACCTGAATGTGGGTGATCTGGTGTGGTTGTCTACAAGAAATATTAAACTGAAGGTTCCCTCCTGGAAATTGGGTCCCAAGTTTATTGGGCCTTATAAAATTTTGTCAGTCATCAATCCTGTTGCCTTCCGCCTTGATCTTCCATGGGTTTGAAAGATACATAATGTATTTCACAGATCTCTCTTAAAACCATATGTCCAGCCCACGGTACCCTCCTCTTTGCCTCCTCCTCCGAGTTTGGTTGATGGCAATCTGGAGTTTGAGGTTTCCAGAATTGTGGACTCTCGCATTGTCCGCGGTTCTCTTCAGTACCTCGTTCATTGGAAGGGTTTTGGTCCTGAGGAGAGGATGTGGGTTCCGATGTCGGACATTAAAGCCACTCGCCTTATCAGGGCATTTCATAGGGCTCATCCTGGGAAGGTGGGTCCTGGGTGTCCGGAGTCCACCCGTAGAGGGGGGGGTACTGTCACTACCAGAGCTTTGAGACGTTCTCACAGCTCTGTGTCTCCACCCCTGTGATGATGTCACTTAGAGTTTGGAGGTGTTCTCACTGTTCTGTTTCTCCGCCCCTGTGATGAGGTCTTTACTCCCAGCTGTTCCTCCTGCGTTTGATTTCCCTGCCTTTAAATCACCCCTCCTCCTATTGCAGGGCGTGGATTATATTTCTCTTTTCAGTTGTAGCTCTGCCTTGAGTATATTCACTTGTTAAGCTACTAGTTCTCTGGACCTGTGTTCTGTTGCTGCAAGCACTCCGGATATTGCCAGCGGCCCTTGGATCCGTCTTCTCTGCGGCTGCAGCTCCATCAGCTAAGTGTGCAGACATTGTTGTGTACCTGGTGATTTTCTGACTGGATCTGAGGTGGCCACGGTTCCGTCCATATTCTGAGCAGGGCATCGGTGGCCATCCCCCTTCCACTATTGTAGGGGTTACAGGGCTCATCAGTCTTAGGCACGCGGGCATGCCTCGTTCCACCACATGGATCCAGGCATGTGCTTTAGCAGCATAGGGAGAGTGTTGAGGGTCTGACAGGGGTCACCCTTTCTCTTCCCTAGTCTGGGTCCGGTCAGTAGCTCTTTTTACTGTGTATGCTCTTGTTACCCTTAAACAGCCGTGACAAAGGGGCATAGATGCCCGTGATGAGATCATAGTCCTACCACTTTATAAATCACTAGTCAGACCGCACATGGAGTACTGTGTACAGTTCTGGGCTCCTGTGAACAAGGCAGAAATAGCAGAGCTGGAGAGAGTTCAGAGGAGGGCAACTCATGTAATAACTGGAATGGGGCAACTACAGTAACCTGAAATATTATCAACATTAGGGTTATTCACTTTAGAAAAAAGATGACTGAGGGGAGATCTAATTACTATGTATAAATATATCAGGGGCAGTAAAGAGATCTCTCCCATCATCTATTTATCCCCAGGACTGTGACTTTGACGAGGGGACACCCTCTGCGTCTGGAGTAAAGAAGGTTTGTACACAAACATAGAAAAGGATTCTTTGCGGTAAGAGCAGTGAGACTATAGAACTCTGCCAGAGGAGGTAGTGATGGTGATTAGAGTTGAGCGAACACCTGGATGTTCGGGTTCAAGAAGTTCGGCCGAACTTCCCGAAAATGTTCGGGTTCGGAATCCGAACCCGATCCGAACTTCGTCCCGAACCCGAACCCCATTGAAGTCAATGGGGACCCGAACTTTTCGGCACTAAAACGGCTGTAAAACAGCCCAGGAAAGGGCTAGAGGGCTGCAAAAGGCAGCAACATGTAGGTAAATCCCCTGCAAACAAATGTGGATAGGGAAATGAATTAATATAAAAATTAAATAAATAAAAATTAACCAAAATCAATTGGAGAGAGGTCCCATAGCAGAGAATCTGGCTTCCCGTCACCCACCACTGGAACAGTCCATTCTCAGATATTTAGGCCCCGGCACCCAGGCAGAGGAGAGAGGTCCCGTAACAGAGAATCTGGCTTCATGTCAGCAGAGAATCAGTCTTCATATCATAGCAGAGAATCAGGCTTCACGTCACCCACCACTGCAACAGTCCATTTTCATAAATTTAGGCCCAGCACCCAGGCAGAGGAGAGAGGTCCCGTAACAGACAATCTGGCTTCATGTCAGCAGAGAATCAGTCTTCATGTCATAGCAGAGAATCAGGCTTCACGTCACCCACCACTGTAAGAGTCCATTTTCATAAATTTAGGCCCAGCACCCAGGCAGAGGAGAGAGGTCCCGTAACAGAGGATCTGGCTTCATGTCAGCAGAGAATCAGTCTTCATGTCATAGCAGAGAATCAGGCTTCACGTCACCCACCACTGTAAGAGTCCATTTTCATAAATTTAGGCCCAGCACCCAGGCAGAGGAGAGAGGTCCCGTAACAGACAATCTGGCTTCATGTCAGCAGAGAATCAGTCTGCATGTCATAGCAGAGAATCAGGCTTCACGTCAGCCACCACTGCAACAGTCCATTGTCAGATATTTAGGCCCAGCACCCAGGCAGAGGAGAGAGGTCCCGTAACAGAGGATCTGGCTTCATGTCAGCAGAGAATTAGTCTGCATGTCATAGCAGAGAATCAGGCTTCACGTCACCCAACATTGGAACAGTCCATTGGCATATATTTAGGCCCTGGCACCCAGACAGAGGAGAGGTTCATTCAACTTTGGGTAGCCTCGCAATATAATGGTAAAATGAAAATAAAAATAGGATTGAATGAGGAAGTGCCCTGGAGTCCAATAATATATGGTTAAGGGGAGGTAGTTAATGTCTAATCTGGACAAGGGACAGACAGGTCCTGTGGGATCCATGCCTGGTTCATTTTTATGAACGTCAGCTTGTCCACATTGGCTGTAGACAGGCGGCTGCGTTTGTCTGTAATGACGCCCCCTGCCGTGCTGAATACACGTTCAGACAAAACGCTGGCCGCCGGGCAGGCCAGCACCTCCAAGGCATAAAAGGCTAGCTCTGGCCACGTGGACAATTTAGAGACCCAGAAGTTGAATGGGGCCGAACCATCAGTCAGTACATGGAGGGGTGTGCACACGTACTGTTCCACCATGTTAGTGAAATGTTGCCTCCTGCTAACACGTTGCGTATCAGGTGGTGGTGCAGTTAGCTGTGGCGTGTTGACAAAAGTTTTCCACATCTCTGCCATGCTAACCCTGCCCTCAGAGGAGCTGGCCGTGACACAGCTGCCTTGGCGACCTCTTGCTCCTCCTCTGCCTTGGCCTTGGGCTTCCAATTATTCCCCTGTGACATTTGGGAATGCTCTCAGTAGCGCGTCTACCAACGTGCGCTTGTACTCGCGCATCTTCCTATCACGCTCCAGTGCAGGAAGTAAGGTGGGCACATTGTCTTTGTAGCGTGGATCCAGCAGGGTGGCAACCCAGTAGTCCGCACAGGTTAAAATGTGGGCAACTCTGCTGTCGTTGCGCAGGCACTGCAGCATGTAGTCGCTCATGTGTGCCAGGCTGCCCAGGGGTAAGGACAAGCTGTCCTCTGTGGGAGGCGTATCGTCATCGTCCTGCCTTTCCCCCCAGCCACGCACCAGTGATGGGCCCGAGCTGCGTTGGGTGCCACCCCGCTGTGACCATGCTTCATCCTCATCCTCCTCCACCTCCTCCTCATCCTCGTCCTCCTCGTCCTCCAGTAGTGGGCCCTGGCTGGCCACATTTGTACCTGGCCTCTGCTGTTGCCAAAAACCTCCCTCTGAGTCACTTCGAAGAGACTGGCCTGAAAGTGCTAAAAATGACCCCTCTTCCTCCTCCTCCTGGGCCACCTCCTCTTCCATCATCCCCGTAAGTGTTTTCTCAAGGAGACATAGAAGTGGTATTGTAACGCTGATAACGGCGTCATCGCCACTGGCCATGTTGGTGGAGTACTCGAAACAGTGCAACAGGGCACACAGGTCTCGCATGGAGGCCCAGTCATTGGTGGTGAAGTGGTGCTGTTCTGTAGTGCGACTGACCCGTGCGTGCTGCAGCTGAAACTCCACTATGGCCTGCTGCTGCTCGCACAGTCTGTCCAGCATGTGCAAGGTGGAGTTCCACCTGGTGGGCACGTCGCATATGAGGCGGTGAGCGGGAAGGCCGAAGTTACGCTGTAGCGCAGACAGGCGAGCAGCGGCAGGATGTGAACGCCGGAAGCGCGAACAGACGGCCCGCACTTTATGCAGCAGCTCTGACATGTCGGGGTAGTTGTGAATGAACTTCTGCACTACCAAATTCAGCACATGCGCCAAGCAAGGGATGTGCGTCAAATTGGCTAGTCCCAGAGCTGCAACGAGATTTCGCCCATTATCACACACCACCAGGCCGGGCTTGAGACTCACCGGCAGCAACCACTCGTCGGTCTGTTGTTCTATACCCCGCCACAACTCCTGTGCGGTGTGGGGCCTGTCCCCCAAACATATGAGTTTCAGAATGGCCTGCTGACGTTTACCCCGGGCTGTGCTGAAGTTGGTGGTGAAGGTGTGTGGCTGACTGGATGAGCAGGTGGAAGAAGAGGAGGAGGAAGCCGAGAAGGAGGAGGTGGCAACAGGAGGCAAAGAATGTTGCCCTGCGATCCTTGGCGGCGGAAGGACGTGCGCCAAACAGCTCTCCGCCTGGGGCCCAGCTGCCACTACATTTACCCAGTGTGCAGTTAGGGAGATATAGCGTCCCTGGCCGTGCTTACTGGTCCACGTATCTGTGGTTAGGTGGACCTTGCTACAGATGGCGTTGCGCAGTGCACACTTGATTTTATCGGATACTTGGTTGTGCAGGGAAGGCACGGCTCTCTTGGAGAAGTAGTGGCGGCTGGGAACAAAATACTGTGGGACAGCAAGCGACATGAGCTGTTTGAAGCTGTCTGTGTCCACCAGCCTAAATGACAGCATTTCATAGGCCAGTAGTTTAGAAATGCTGGCATTCAGGGCCAGGGATCGAGGGTGGCTAGGTGGGAATTTACGCTTTCTCTCAAATGTTTGTGAGATGGAGAGCTGAACGCTGCCGTATGACATGGTTGAGACGCTTGGTGACGGAGGTGGTGGTGGTGTTGGTGGTACATCCCCTGTTTGCTGGGCGGCAGGTGCCAACGTTCCTCAAGAGGCGGAGGAAGAGGCCGAGGCGGCAGCAGCAGAAGAGGCCGAGGCGGCAGCAGCAGAAGAGGTAGCAGGGGGAGCCTGAGTGACTTCCTTGGTTTTAAGGTGTTTACTCCACTGCAGTTCATGCTTTGCATGCAGGTGCCTGGTCATGCAGGTTGTGCTCAGGTTCAGAACGTTAATGCCTCGCTTCAGGCTCTGATGGCACAGCGTGCAAACCACTCGGGTCTTGTCGTCAGCACATTGTTTGAAGAAGTGCCATGCCAGGGAACTCCTTGAAGCTGTCCTTTGGGGTGCTCGGTCCCAGATGGCGGCGGTCAGTAGCAGGCGGAGTCTCTTGGCGGCGGGTGTTCTGCTTTTGCCCACTGCTCCCTCTTTTGCTACGCTGTTGGCTCGGTCTCACCACTGCCTCTTCCTCCGAACTGTGAAAGTCAGTGGCACGACCTTCATTCCATGTGGGGTCTAGGACCTCATCGTCCCCTGCATCGTCTTCCACCCAGTCTTGATCCCTGACCTCCTGTTCAGTCTGCACACTGCAGAGAGATGCAGCAGTTGGCACCTGTGTTTCATCATCATCAGAGACATGCTGAGGTGGTATTCCCATGTCCTCATCATCAGGAAACATAAGTGGTTGTGCGTCAGTGCATTCTATGTCTTTCACCGCTGGGGAAGGGCTAGGTGGATGCCCTTGGGAAACCCTGCCAGCAGAGTCTTCAAACAGCATAAGAGACTGCTGCATAACTTGAGGCTGAGACAGTTTCCCTGGTATGCATGGGGGTGATGTGACAGACTGATGGGGTTGGTTTTCAGGCGCCATCTGTGCGCTTTCTGCAGAAGACTGGGTGGGAGATAATGTGAACGTGCTGGATCTACTGTCGGCCACCCAATTGACTAATGCCTGTACCTGCTCAGGCCTTACCATCCTTAGAACGGCATTGGGCCCCACCATATATCGCTGTAAATTCTGGCGGCTACTGGGACCTGAGGTAGTTGGTACACTAGGACGTGTGGATGTAGCAGAATGGCCACGTCCTCTCCCAGCACCAGAGGGTCCACTAACACCACCACGACCATGTCCACGTCCGCGTCCCTTACTAGATGTTTTCCTCATTGTTATGGTTCACCACAACAACAAAAATATTATTTGGCCCAATGTATTGTATTCAAATTCAGCTGAATATAAATTTGAGGCCTAGTATTTAGGCGCTGGGTGACCGGTATGGATTTAGTGACAGAATTAGACTTGGAAATGCACAGTAGCGTGTGTGTGAAGTTATTCTGCATGACCCTATGTGCACCTTGAATATTATATACCCTTTTAGGGATAGATTTCAAATAGCTCTGATATAGCAGAAACCACTAAATTATGAAATTGCTAAATTGGGAATTGTATTTCAACCCAGAACAAAAAATGTGCTTTGACGGACACTAAATAACTTGCCCATCCACAACAGGACAGCGGTAACGACAGATTTAGCGGGATATAAATTTGAGGCCTAGTATTTAGGCACTGGGTGACCGGTATTCATTTAGTGACAGAATTAGACTTGGAAATGCACAGTAGCATGTGTGTGAAGTTATTCTGAATGACCCTATGTGCACCTTGAATATTATATACCCTTTTAGGGATAGATTTCAAATAGCTCTGATAGAGCAGAAACCACTAAATTATGAAATTGCTAAATTGGGAATTGTATTTCAACCCAGAACAAAAAATGTGCTTTAACGGACACTAAATAACTTGCCCAGCCACAACAGTACAGCGGTAACGACAGATTTAGCAGGATATAAATTTGAGGCCTAGTATTTAGGCGCTGGGTGACCGGTATGGATTTAGTGACAGAATTAGACTTGGAAATGCACAGTAGTGTGTGTGTGAAGTTATTCTGAATGACCCTATGTGCACCTTGAATATTATATACCCTTTTAGGGATAGATTTCAAATAGCTCTGATATAGCAGAAACCACTAAATTATGAAATTGCTAAATTGGGAATTGTATTTCAACCCAGAACAAAAAATGTGCTTTGACGGACACTAAATAACTTGCCCATCCACAACAGGACAGCGGTAACGACAGATTTAGCGGGATATAAATTTGAGGCCTAGTATTTAGGCGCTGGGTGATCGGTATGGATTTAGTGACAGAATTAGACTTGGAAATGCACAGTAGCGTGTGTGTGAAGTTATTCTGAATGACCCTATGTGCACCTTGAATATTATATACCCTTTTAGGGATAGATTTAAAATAGCTCTGATATAGCAGAAACCACTAAATTATGAAATTGCTAAATTGGGAATTGTATTTCAACCCTGAACAAAAAATGTGCTTTAACGGACACTAAATAACTTGCCCAGCCACAACAGTACAGCGGTAACGACAGATTTAGCGGGATATAAATTTGAGGCCTAGTATTTAGGCGCTGGGTGACCGGTATGGATTTAGTGACAGAATTAGACTTGGAAATGCACAGTAGCGTGTGTGTGAAGTTATTCTGAATGACCCTATGTGCACCTTGAATATTATATACCCTTTTAGGGATAGATTTCAAATAGCTCTGATATAGCAGAAACCACTAAATTATGAAATTGCTAAATTGGGAATTGTATTTCAACCCAGAACAAAAAATGTGCTTTGACGGACACTAAATAACTTGCCCATCCACAACAGGACAGCGGTAACGACAGATTTAGCGGGATATAAATTTGAGGCCTAGTATTTAGGTGCTGGGTGCCGGTATGGATTTACTAACAGAATTAGACTTGGAAATGCACAGTAGCGTGTGTGTGAAGTTATTCTGAATGACCCTATGTGCACCTTGAATATTATATACCCTTTTAGGGATAGATTTCAAATAGCTCTGATATAGCAGAAACCACTAAATTATGAAATTGCTAAGTTGGGAATTGTATTTCAACCCAGAACAAAAAATGTGCTTTAACGGACACTAAATAACTTGCCCAGTCACAACAGTACAGCGGTAACGACAGATTTAGCGGGATATAAATTTGAGGCCTAGTATTTAGGCGCTGGGTGACCGGTATGGATTTAGTGACAGAATTAGACTGGGATATGGCCAAAAAATAACCACACTATTGCTGGTTAAATGCACTTGGTGTGACAGCTTGACCAACCACACTACTGAGGGTTAAATGCACTTGGTGACGGGCGCAGCTTGCCCCTGATGTAGTATATGGCCAAAAAATGAACAGACTATTGCTGGTTAAATGCACTTGGTGTGACAGCTTGACCAACCACACTACTGAGGGTTAAATGCACTTGGTGACGGGCGCAGCTTGCCCCTGATGTAGTATATGGCCAAAAAATTAACAGACTATTGCTGGTTAAATGCACTTGGTGTGACAGCTTGACCAACCACACTACTGAGGGTTAAATGCACTTGGTGACGGGCGCAGCTTGCCCCTGATTTAGTATATGGCCAAAAAATTAACAGACTATTGCTGGTTAAATGCACTTGGTGTGACAGCTTCACCCTGATGTAGGCTTTAGCCAAAAAACAACCACACCATTGAGGGTTAAATGCACTTGGTGACAGGCGCAGCTTGCCCCTGATGTAGTACATGGCCAAAAAATAAACAGACTATTGCTGGTTAAATGCACTTGGTGTGACAGCTTCACCCTGATGTAGGCTTTAGCCAAAAAACAACCACACCATTGAGGGTTAAATGCACTTGGTCGCAGCTTGGATGCACTTGGTCGCAGCACCGCACAAGACACAAAATGGCCGCCGATCACCCCAGAAAAAAGTGACTGACAAACGGTCTGGGCAGCCTAAAAACAGTGAGCAATTGAATTTCAGCAGCTCAATGATGCACAGCTGCAGATCGATCGATTAATCAAGTCCTTTGGAGGAGTTAATCTGCCTAATCTCGCCCTACTGTTGCAGCCGCAACCTCTCCCTACGCTAATCAGAGCAGAGTGACGGGCGGCGCTTTGTGACTCCAGCTTAAATAGAGGCTGGGTCACATGGTGCTCTGGCCAATCACAGCTATGCCAATAGTAGGCATGGCTGTGACGGCCTCTTGGGGCAAGTAGTATGACGCTTGTTGATTGGCTGCTTTGCAGCCTTTCAAAAAGCGCCAAGAAAGCGTCACGAAAGCGCCAAGAAAGCGACGAACACCGAACCCGGACTTTTACGAAAATGTCCGGGTTCGGGTCCGTGTCACGGACACCCCAAAATTCGGTACGAACCCGAACTATACAGTTCGAGTTCGCTCATCCCTAATGGTGAGTACAATAAAATAATTCAAAAGGGGCTTGGATGAATTTCTTGAGTGTAATAATATTACAGGCTATAGCTACTAAAGAGAGGTTGTTGATCCAGGGAGTTATTCTGATTGCCTTATTCAAGTCGGGAAGGAATTTTTCCCCCTTAAGTGGGAAAAATTGGTTTGTACCTCACTTTTTTTTTTTTTGCCTTCCTCTGGATTAACTTGCAGGATAACAGGCCTGGATGGACAGATGTCTTTTTTCGGCCTTATATACTATGTATGTGGCTGGAAGTAGATTACACGGTCATTGGGTATCAATTTTTCAGCAGGCCAGTGGACTTCAGGCCCCAAAAATTATGCATTCACCATACAGAAAAGAATAAATAAGTATGTGGCTGAAGGTAGATTACACGGTCATTGGATATAAATTTTATAGCAGGCCAGTGGACTACAGGCCCCAAAAATTATGAATTCAGCAGAAAGAAAATAACAAGTAAGTATGTGGCAGGAGGTAGATTACATGGTCATTGGATATCAATTTTACTGCATGCCAGTGTATTACAGGCCCCAAAAATTATTCATTCACCATACAGAAAAGATCAAGTGATTATGTGGCTGGAGGTCTATTAGACAGTCAATGCATATCAATTTTACGGAAGGCCAGTACAAATACAGGTCAAATACATATGTTTAAATGAGCTAAAAATATTAAATTGGATTAAAAACATGGCCAACGAAATCCCTCCTCTTGAACAACCCCTAATGATAATAGTTGAAATACATGGTCGTAACAGGTGTTGAATTCCTCCAAGGCCCAAAACATTAGGCATTCACCTGACAGAAAATGCATTTTGTGCCGCTGTATTTACCTAAGACAGGGGCCATTATTTGTTCTGGGTGGTGGCGGATATTTGTGGGCTGTCATGAGAAAATTAAATTAAACATGGTTGTCACATGTGTTTGATTCCTCTGAGATCCATGCCATTCATTTTTAGAAATGTGAGGTAGTCCACAATGTCTTGAGCTAGGTAAGTGCGATTATCGGTCATGATCCCCCCTGCTGCGCTGAAAGTCATTTTGGACAGGACACAGGATAAGTGTGCAAGCAAAGAGTTCCATGGCAAATTGTGCCAGCTCTGGCAACAGGTCAAGCTTGCACACTCAGTAGTCCAGGATTCCTCGATTCTCAGAGTGTTTACATTGGCCGTTAACCCGATGTAATCGGACACCTATCGGTCTAGGCGTTCCCTGAGGCTGAATCCGGAGGGTGGCTGTCGATGGGTTGGCTGCAAGAATGATCTCATATCCGAAGTGACCGACACATTTTCAAACCGTCCTCTTCTTGCATGCACTGTTGGATTGGTACCAGCAACTGTTTCTCTGTGAGTGGAAATTCCTCTGTCAGTGCCCGCAAAAGCAGAATGCAGCATATCTTGAAGCAAGTCCTGGAAGTGCTGCATTCTGACAGCCTTCTGGGATGCTAGTAACATGTCTGCCATTTTGTGTTTGTACCAGGGGTCTAAGTACGTTGCCACTCAGTACTGGTCTTTGCCCTTTATGCTTTTTATACGGGGGTCCCTCTTCAAACACTGGAACATGAAGGCCTCAATTTGCACTAAACGGAGTGGCGGAGTGGCCTGGCTCCTGCTCATTGTCCAGGATAATGTTGTTCTCAGTCTCTTCCCCCCAGCCACAGACAACACCAGGGATCCCAGAAAAGTTTAAAGCTTGCTCTTCTTCCTCCTATTCCATCCCGGCATCATCCTCCTCTGACTCCTCTTCAAACTCATGTTGACTTGTCTCAGATGGAGGAGTCCCCTTTGGGATTCATCCAGCATTGCGACTTCCTCATCTTCCTGCTCTTCGACGGATTGATCAATAACACAACGCAATGTACTCTCCAGAAAGAAGGCGTAAGGTACAATGTCACTGATGACGTCCTAGCTGTGACTGACCAGTTTGGTGATCTCATCAAATGGCCACAGAAGTCTGTATGCGTAGCGCATGAGCAGCCACTGGCACGGTGAAAAAAAGACAAGCTTCCAAGAACCTGTCCTGCCGCAGAGTTCGCATAGGTAGTCATTAACCGCACGTTTCTGCTGGAGCAGCCTATCAAGCATATACAAGGTGGAGTTCCAGCGCGTTGGACAGTCACATATCAGACGTCTGATGGGCAGGTGGTGTTGCCGGTGAACGTCAGCAAGGCGAGCCATGGCCGTGTAAGATCTTCTAAAATAGCCAGAGATTTTCCTGGCCTGCTGCAAGACGTCCTGGACCCCAGGGTATTTGGCAACTAATAGCTGCATAAGTAAGTTCAGGACGTGTGCCATTTTGCCCTGTTTCAGCGCGCTCAGCAGATTGGCATCGTTGTCACACACCACTTTACCAACTGTCAAATTGAGCGGGTTAGCCACTAATTGGCCTCTGACCGCAAAGCTTAAAGGAGTGCAGGGCCGGTGTGGCTCTTGGCTTTCAGGCACAACAGCCGCAGCACAGCATGGCAACGTCTCACCTGGCAGGTCAAATAGGTTCTGGGGAGCTTGAGGGGCACAGCATAAGAGGCAGTAGCAGTGGAAAAGGAGGAGTGAGCCGAGAAGGAGACGGAGGATGGAGTAGGAGAACAAATCCACACAAGTGCCACGAGTTGGATGCTTGACGGCTGTCAGAAGGTTCACCCAGTGGGCAGTAAAAGTTATGTACCTTCCCTGCCCGTGTTTGCTAGACCAGGTCTGAATATGGGAGTACTGCTTGGTTCTGGTGTGGATTAACACCCAGGACAAAAGGTGACTGTTTTGCTTGTTTGAGCTATCTGGGTGTGAACTAACACCAATACTGCAAATAAACTGTCGTACTGTGTACTGGCAACAAGTGTGAATAAACACTGGCGTTTTTGAGTTATAAACTGTTCTTTGCCTCTATACTGCGTCCGATTGTCCTGACTACCAGAGCGAGTCCCCACAGTATACATAGATATCTGTCAGTCACTGTTAGCTGTACATAGGGGAGGTGTTATCAGTGATTGATAGCATTCTCTGTGTAAGTGTGTATACAGAGATAGCTGTCAGTCACTAAAAATACCTCCCCGTGTACAAATATCAGTGACTGACAGCTACCTATGTATACACAACCAGAGAACGCTATCAATCACTGATAGCACCTCCCCTGTGTACAGCTATCAGTGGCTGACAGCTATCTCTGTACACACGCTTACACAGAGAATACTATCAATCACTGAAAATACCTCCCCAGTGTACAAATATCAGTGATTGATAGCATTGTGTGTGTGTATACAGAGATAGCTGTCAGTCACTGGTAACACCTCCTCCCTGTACCAATAGGTATTCACAGGAAGTGAAAAAAAGCAGATATAGATGTATAAATTAAAGATGTCACTGAATCTTTTTCCAAGAAGATATACCGTACATCAATATGCTTAGCTCCTCCTGCTCTGTAACATGGCGCTTTCAGATTGCATTGCATTTTGTGGTGACTCTGAGATGAGCATTGGAGCAGCTTTTCCTTGCCCAGCACCATACAAAACAATAGCTGATCTTAGGGAGACCAGCTACAGAAAACACTGTGAAGCCTGATTTAAGAGTCTCAACACAGCAATCCAAAGTGCAAAGCTCCCTGGGAAACAATAATATACAAAATAACTGTGGAGCCCCAGTTATGGTTCTTCAACACAGTGTAAGCCATAACTGGGGCTCCACAGTTATTTTGGAGCCCCAGAAGCCCCAGTTATATAACTGGGGCTCCACAGTTATTTTGCATATTGCCCTGCACCAGGAATACTGCTAGGCGGAACACTAGGAGCACTGCTAGGCTGAAGCTTCTGTCTAGCAGAGACCTCAGGATCTCACCGTTTCTAATGTAAAAGCCCTTGCCCGTTGTGATTCAGCGCAGGGCATTCATGCACCGATGCTCATCTCAGAGGAGCTGGGTGAAGAAGGGGATATGTCTGGGTTCAGAGCTGACCCCTTTAATTCTAACCAACAGACCTACATGCATACTTTTAATGTATTGCAATGTGAACTGTCTGTGGTTAGATGTAACTTGACACCAACACTGTGTGCCAGAAATACATTTACTTGCCGCTGAACGTGGCCATATAGCTCCCTGATGCCCTTCTGGGACAAATATTGACCTTCCATTGCGGTGTGCCAATGGTCACACATTTAATAAAGACCTCCGAGTCCACCAATTTATATGGCAGTAGTTGGCAGGCTAGCAGTTCCGACAAGCCAGCGGTCAGCTGTTGGGTAAGAGGGTTATCCGGAGTCATGATATTTTTACGCTCGAGCATTTGGGCCATGGAAGCCTGTCTATTGCAAGATGACCATGATGACGGCATGGTGGAAGGTGGAGTGGAGGACAAATGGGAGGAGAGAGGAGAAGGAGAAGAGGCAGGACGTGGAGAGTGTGGCTTTGTGGGTTATGACAGTGTTGTTCCCACTGGGCTCGGGCCAGGTGCCTTCTTAAGGCGTTCGTCCCTAGGTGAGTGTTGGGCTTACCGTGACTTATGCGTTGACCGCACAGGCTGCAGATGGCAACACTATTGCCAGCAGCGGACATGTTAAAAAAATCCCACACTGCGGAGCCATGTGTCGGCGTCCTGCTTCTCCTCCTTCTCCTCCCTATCTGCTGCTCCGTCTCTCCATCTGAACTCCCCTCCTCTTCCTCTCTTGTGGGCACCCACGTGACGTCCATCAACACGTCATCATTGTCACCTTCACCACCACTGACATTAGAGCCCTCCTTGGGCTGATATGAGTACTGTCGTCAGACTGCTGGGTGGCGACCATTAATGCCTCCTCTTTCTGACCCAATGCCAAGAATGGCTGTGCATCGGTAAGGTCTTGGAATGTATTGGAAAATAATTCCTCTGACTCGAGCGGAGGGGATATGGTATTGGTGGTGGTTGTGTCTTTGGGGATGCACACAGCGGAGAGTGTAGAGGGTGCAGAAACAGAAGGCTGAGTGAGCCACTCAACCAACTCTGGTGCGTCCTTTGATGTAATTGCATGCAACTTCCCACTTAGGCTCCAGCCTGGTGCACCTGCCCGAACCTACCACCCCTGCGGAATGGCCTGCCTCTTCCTCTGCCTATCATTTTCAAAATGACCCTGTGACAAAAGTCCCTATAGAAGAGCAATATTTGTGTTAAAAGGGTATATTACACCCCTGCCTCAATCAGTTTTTTGAGGGGGCAACTGGTATATCACACCAGTTGAAATTATTTGTGCCAAGAGCATTTGCCCCTATGTATAGCTGCAGTATCGCAGCAGAAACACATGCAACTGCTGCACAATACAAATGCACTATAATATGCTTTCTATGTTAGAAAGTATATTATAAGTATATCACACCCCTCAGTAAGTCACACCTATCGATAACACGCCTATACCAGTCCTTAAAAGGACTTTTGTGGCCCTATTAGCTAGCGTTTGGTGTCCCTAACAGTCTGTCCCTGCTCCACACAGTACCTCTCCCTACACTGGCAAAAGACTGAATATAAAATGGTGGCCAGATCGGGTTTATTTATTAGGTAGTGGGTATGTTCATGTGCTGAAACTTCTCAATTGGCTGTCCTGTACCACCTGATGGATGTGTCATGGGTCAAAGTTCTTCACAATGTAAAAGAATAGGGTGCTGGCGGACATTGCCATATGTTCGCCCGTTCGGCGAACTGCGAACTAGCAAAGTTTGCCACAAAATGACTGCTGGGGCGAACCGCAAGGCCATCTCTAATAGGTTGATATGCTATGTTTCCACCAGTTGGAATTTCACCCTCCGTATGTTGGACCAATTATAAGAACAGAGAAAGGCCATAAACGATTTCTTGATGATACAGGCAGACAGGGGTACTCCCCTGTGTAACTTCGATGTTAGTAACATCTGGCATTTGTCCGGCTCTTCGAGGAGGCCACTTTATTTGTCAGTCGCCAGGACTACGGGATGAATAACGTCATTCCACTGATTCATGTGCTGGAATAGATGCTGCTAAATCTGGCTGACCAGCGTACAGGAGACTATATCTCACGGCCACATGAGCCCTGTGGGGGCTGAAATAGAGGAGGAGGAGGTGGAGGAGGAGGACATTCAAGCACAAGCAATGAGTTTTTCAGTTTTTTCCACACTGGTGACAGGAGAGGAGGAGTAGGAGGAGCTACAGGGTGATGAGGAAGATGAGGCCGAGGACCCAGACACACCGTCGCAGTATGCAGTGGTGATGGATGCAGGGAGTTCCTCTATGTCACTTGCGCAAATGGCCCGATGCATGCTCACTTGCTTGCATAATGACAGCTGAATTATCACCTTTTGGCAGAGGGATGATTACTGGCTCTCCACCATGTTAGACACTCACTACCTGCCCAAAATGGGGGCTTTTTTTTACACCCGCTGAGAGGGAGGACAAACTGAACTACTATCGAGACATCTTATGTAGTCAGTTGGCTGCTGCCTTTGTGCTCCATCGCCCATCCTCTCGCAGATCTGTGCTCAAGTTCCACTGCCATGGCTGCTGGGTGGGGTGCAGGAGCAGTACCAGCTCCATCAGCAGCAACTTAAGTCTGATGAGCAGTTTTCTTCAACCGCCTACTGAACAAACTCCTCACCAGCAGCAGCAGCTAGACAAAGAGCAGAACCTGAACCAGCAGGTTGTGGCATACTTGGAGTGCATCCTGCCACCCCACATCAAAGATCCCCTAGTGTACTGGGCAGCCAAAATCAATTTGTGGCTGCAACTGGACAAATTTGCCTTGGACAAGCTTTCCTGCCCAGCCAGCAGTGTGGCATCAGAGTGGGTCTTTAATGTGGCAGGGTCTATAGTTACTCCCAGAATAAATCGTCTGTCCACCCAAAATGTGGAGAAACAAACCTTTGTGAAGATGAATCAGGCAAATATCAGCCAGGATTTTCAAACACCAGTGCCTGATGCATCAGAATAGATCATCCATGGTGCCACACCTACACTTTGTCAAGAGACTTGTTTCTTCTGGCTACCTGTTCAGCTACTATTCAGATGCTGCCACTTGCCTGATGCCACAACTGTTGCCAGGTGCTCCTACAGCACCCACCATCTTTGGCTGGTACTGTTATTGCCCCCCTCTATGTCACTGGGCCACTCTGCTCATGCTGCTGCTACCTCAACACTATGTTACTGGGGCACTTTGTGTTCTCCTCATGTTGCTGCCACCTCAACACTATGTCATTGGGCCATTCTGTGGTCTCCTCATGCTGCTGCTACCTCACCACTCTGTCACTGGGCCACTCTCTGGACTTCTTAAGCTGTTCCCACCCTCCCACTCCATGGCTGGGCCACTATTTTTGGCTTAATTGACATCATCATTTATTTGACCCTAATTTATGATCTGTCAGAAGGAAGGAAAAATGAGACGCACAACGGATTCTGTCTGTGTAGCAGCTGTAAGGCCTTTATGGTCCCATCAGAATTGGCTTATGATTTGGTAGCCAAATGCAGGAGTGGGTACAAAACACAGAAGACATGCAAATATTCCATTCACGTGTCATCTCTGTTTTGGACTCCAGTATTTTTTTTGCATTAGCAATACTGATGGACTACTGACCAAATACTGACTGAGTGAAGTCGGCTGCTAAACAGACAGGATCCGTTTTTTGGGATTTATCATTCGGACGGATCAGAGGAAGGGCAAAATAGTCAGTGATGTCAACACAAACTTACTGCTGACACCCTCTCTACTCTGTTGGGGGGCTCTACTTGTATAAGCGTTTAATAGAACATGTTCTGTTGACATCTATGTGGAATCAGCTGATGACTGTTTAAAAGGAGTGCGCTTCTTCTTGACTCTAACAGTTTATAGTTATCTGGTCAGTTTTGGCCCCATGACTGCCCAAATAAGTGAAGTGTGCAGTGATTCTAAGAGTGACGCCTGTATTTGCATGTCATACGGACTCTCAGTTTTATTTCACTACCATAGCAGACTCCCTATGCGTGTTACTGCAAGGCACAGTGTTCTACACCACTATAAAGGCTCTCTGCAGCTAGGAAATAGCAGGTTTTTTTAACACGATTCGCCGCAAATAAATTGGTATTGAACCACATTTTTTTGAAAAATTCGGAGAACTGGCCAAATCGAATTTTTGAGAAATTCACTCATCTCTAGTGGTAACAAATCAGGTTTTTCTAAAATGGCATCTGTATGTGTTACAAAGTGAAACTAAATGTAGAGGAGACTAGCCCGGGGTACACAAGATCACACATAGTGCCTTGTAGCCAGCCAATCCACAAATAGCCTTCCCCTGTGATGTCACTGCCCTATGAAACCCTCATCGCTCACAGTCTTTTCTATTGTCCTGTCAGCTGAGCATAGGGAAAAATGTGGCAAGCGTTCATAGGCTAGGGACACTTGCTGAAAATGATTACTAGAAAAATATTGGAAAGGGAGAGTGCAGGGAGACATGCTTCAAGCACACGTCAGTGTTTTGGTCAGTGAATTCTATCAATGATTGTGAGCCAAAACCAGGTGCGGCTCTAAACACAGAACAGGTGCAGATCTTTTCCTTATACCATATGTCTGTGGAGGCTACAATCCTGGTTTTGGCTCATAATCACTGATGGAAATCACTGACCAAAACACTGACATGTGAATGAGACATTATTCTGCATCAGTTTTACTTATTTATTCCTACATCAACTGTAAACTAAGATATGTAATTCAATATCAATAAGATGGAAGCCTTTATTATTCCATTGCCAGTGTGCCAACCAATACCATCCAGTCTGCATCCCTTTGGAGGGCCATGTCTTAATTATGACCGTCCTCATCTTTTGCTGGCTTTACATTTACTTCTTCAAAATCATCCTTGAAAGTCTCCATATCCTAGAAAAGTCAACAAGATGTTCAAAGGTGCTTTAAAGGTGCAGAGCAAACATTAACCATGAAGACCAACTATACAGTGTGGTGTTAATTATTAAATGAAAGGCAGCTGCAGGTTAATTGGCTATGGGGTTCTTCACTGCACTATGGCCGCAAACTGCCCACAACACAGCCACTCCATGTGGCCGTACTCTAAAGCAGAGTGGCCTGGTTATACCTACTTTATAGCGATTCGTGATTAATTAATTTTTGGTAAACTTCGTCGAAGCTGTCGAATTTTATTTTTCTAATCTTTGCTCATCTGTAGTCCAGAGCATACCAGATCAGGTTTTCTTTAAAGGGATTCTGTCACCAGTTTTTTGCCCCTCCATTTAAAAATATGGTTATGTTCAGGGAGCTTTAGTGATTCCTAATGTGGTCTTATAACAGAAATCTGTAGGCTCATTTTGTCTAAAAAACGTTATAACTAACCTGTCATTCATCCAACTAAGGTGCCCAAGGGGATGCTCATGTCTTCCAGATGCCGCCCGCACCCGCCGCTGTTCGTGCCCTGCTCCTCCTTTTCTGACATCAGCTCTGCCTCAGAATCCTATGTTACGCCTCCAGCTCTCCCTCACTCCCCCCTCCTTCTTCTCTAACATCTCGCGCATGTGCACAGGCTGGCGCCAGTGTTCAGGTCATCAGGAGGTTGAGCGAAGTGCCGGCGCATGCACACTTCGCTCCATGAAGCTGAACGGAGAAGTCCGCACGGGCGCATCAGGCACAGGCCTGTGCGCACGTGCGGACTTCTCCGTTCGGCTTCATGGAGCGAAGTGCGCATGCGCCGGCACTTCGCGCGAGATGTTAGAGAAGAAGGAGGGGGGAGTGAGGGAGAGCCGGAGGCGTAACAAAGGATTCTGAGGCAGCGCTGATTTCAGAAAAGGAGGAGCAGGACACGAACGGCGGCGGGTGCGGGCGGCATCTGGAAGACATGAGCATCCCCTGGGGCACCTTAGTTGGATGAATGACAGGTTAGTTATAAAGTTTTTTAGACAAAATGAGTCTACAGATTTCTGTTATAAGACCACATTAGGAATCACTAAAGCTCCCTGAACATAACCATATTTTTAAATGGAGGGGCAAAAAACTGGTGACAGAATCCCTTTAAGAATGTGTCTCTGTGCTCCATTTAGCTTTCCTTCAACTCTGACCAGCTGCTGAAAAACACCCCTAAGCATGGTGCTGCCACCATGCTTCATTGTAGGGATCATATTGGGAAGGTGATGAGCAGTGCCTGGTTTCCTCCAAACATGACACTTAGAATTAAGACCAAAAAGTTCACTCTTGGTCCTTTAATTGCTGTTTTCTTTAAAAACTTATATGTGTCTTTTACTGAGTAGAGGCTTAATTCTGGCCACTCTGCCATAAAGCCCAGATTGACCTTTTAGAAGTTTTTCTCATCTTTGGAGCCCACCCAGAGTGACCATTGAGTTCTTGGTCACCTCTTTTGCCAAGGCTACTTTCCCCTGATTAGTTAGTTTGGAGGGGCAGCTGACTCCTGGTTGTTCTAAACATTTTCCATTTAAGAATCATGGGGCTACTGTGTTGGGATCTAAATTCCATGTGTTATAACAAAGGGTCTGAATACATATGTTCATTCAAAATGTCTGTTTGTCCATTTTAATAAATTTGCAAACATTTCTAAAATTCTGTTTTTGGTTTCTGATTAAGAAGTACAGAATAATGGGGCAAAACTAGATTTTTTTATTTCTTTTTAATTTTAGCCACGAGGTGAAAAAGTGAAAGGGTCCTAATACTTTGCGAATGCACTGTACATCTTCAGGTCAGTGCCTGCTGAACTCAATCATCAGTCTTGATGATTTTACCCCAGAGGACCGCCTTCTCATTTCTTTTTTTTATTGTAAGTGTATCTAAAAGCTACTTCTAAAAATATTGAGATGGTTTTGACCCTGAAATGTTTACACAGAGGAATATATTAGGGATATAATGCACATCTAGTACGTTGTCATTTGACTCTTATTATTTTAATAATAAATGCCAATTATGAAAACCATTGATGCCTTTCCAACCATTCCATTTATTAATGCATGCATTTAGACTTTCTCTGTTTAGAAAATATTTTTGTTTCTTCCCAGAATTTGCAGTGGTGTTTCAGTGTTATCCTTGCTACTTATTTTATCACCGTCCCTCTACACGGCTTACTTCTTCAATATGACTTTTCTTCTCTCCTCCACGCTGCTGTGCTATTACAACAATTTTTTTACCCCAGTCTTCCTCACATCTCTGGATTATTGAAGAAATAAACAAAGCACCTAGACTGTTTTCACAGTTGCAATTTTAGAAGTACAATATTCCCTCTAGTTATGCCTTGGCAAAGATGGAGATGATGCTATTTAAGATGCACCTGAATCTGCTCTCTTAGGCACAATCAGCAGGCTACGAAGAGGAAAAAATATACCAGGAGGGAGAGATCACAAATGTGACAGTAAAATATTTAGATATTTTAAAGCAAACACTTTATTTTTCATGTACTGTACATGGTCTGAGCTCAGTAAACACATCAGAGCGGATGCAATGATTGTGTTAGTGTCAAAGAAACACATTACTGCACAATGCATTGGATATTACTAATATTGCATCTATACATGAGCTATATTTTTGTAAATTGACAATATGCAGTAAATAATGTGGTGTCACATCAATTATCTTGTAGAGCAAAAAATATCTTATAAAGGAGACCACAATTTTTGGTTTGATTCTTTCCAATTTTAGGATATCACTTTGATCTCTCTGTGCTGAATTTACCACTCAATACTAGCTTATTACTTCTAGTAAATAAGAACAATTAAAATCAAGGTCATTAAAATAGATTTTCCTTCTAAAGGGACACAAGATGTACCTGGAACACTCTACATCTTCTATTTAAGGATGCATATCCAAAACCATTTGATTTTATGTATCAAATACTGTGGTTAGTGTTAAGCAAAGTTACAAAAACTTCGATTCGGCTGCTTAACTGAATTTCACACAGAAAATTACTTCATGACTAATTACTTTGTCACAAAGTGCATTTTCTTGTAAGCAGCGGGCACAATTACAGGGAACGCGTTCATAGCTGATTGCAACATCTGATGTAAAAATGGAGGCCTTTCATCAAGTTAACTTTGATGACACTTGTTTGAAATTGGATTATTTTACTCAATAAATACATGACCAAGTCTTTTTACTCATTTGTTGCATTTGGCTATATACAGTTAGGTCCATATATATTTGGACACAGACACAAATTTTGTTTTTATCACCTGCCTACTAAAACATATTCAAGTTTTAGTTATATAATAGACATGGACATAAAGTCCAGTTTTTTAGCTTTCATTTGAGGGTATCCACATTCAAATTGGATGAAGGGTTTAGGAGTTTCAGCTCCTTTACATGTGGCACCCTGTTTTTAAAGGCTGTTTCATCAGCAATTACTTCATTATTTCATTCTCAATTAAGCACATAAAAAGCCTGGAGTTAATTTCAGGTGTGGTGCTTACATTTTGAAGATTTTGCTAATAAGTAAACATGAAGTCAAAGGAGCTTTTCATGCAGGTAAAACAAGCCATCCTTCATCTGCAAAAACAGAAGAAAAAAAAAACATGAGAGAAATAGCTACACTATTGGGCCCCCTTCACACAACCATATGGCTATTTCAGTATTTTGCTGTCCACAAAAAATACGGATTGCATCTGTGTACATTCAGTTTTTTGTGCAATGGAACATCTGGTCCCTAATAGAAGAGTACTATCCTTGTCCGTTATGCGGACAATAATAGGACATGTTATATCTTTGAACGGAAAAAAGGAAACGGAAGGCATACGGAAAAAACATTTGTGTACAGGAGGCCTTAGGAGTGGCAAAATCTACAGTTTGGTACAAATAAAGCACTGGTGACCTCAACAATGCAAAAAGACCTGGAAGCCCATAGAAGACAACAGTGGTGAATAATCGCAGAATAATTAGCATGGTGAAGAGAAACCCCTTCACAACAGCCAAACAAGTGAACAACACTCTCCAGGATATAGGCATATAAATATATCCAAATATACCATAAAGAGAAGACTGCATGAAAGTAAATACAGAGGGTTCACTGCACGGTGCAAGCCACTCATAAGCCTCAAGACTAAGAAGGCTAGATTGGACTTTGCTAAAAAAAAAAAATCTTAAAAAAACAGCACACTTCTGGAAAAACATTCTTTGGACAGAAGAAACCAAGATCAACCTCTACCAGAATCATGGAACGAAAAAAGTATGGCGAAGGCATGGTATAGCTTATAATCCAAAGCATACCACATCATCTGTAAAACACGGCAGATGCAGTGTGATGGCTTGAGCATGCATGACTGCCAGTAGCACTGTGTCCCTAGTGTTTATTGATGATGTGACACAGGACAGAAGCAGCCCTACAAATTCTGGGGTTTTCAGAGACATACTGTGTGCTCAAATCCACCAAATGCAGTCAAACTGATTAGTGGACAATGACCCAAAACTTAAAGCCAAAGCAACCTAGGAGTTTATTAAAGCAAAGAAGTGGAATATTCTTGAAAGGCCAAGTCAGTCACCTGATCTGGACCTAATAGAGCATTTCACTTGTTAAAGTGAAACTTCAAACAGAAAGGTCCACAAACAAACAACAACTGAAAACTGGCAGAGCATTAAAAGGAGAAAACACAGCATCTGGTGATCTTGATTTCCATGAGTTCAAGACTTCAGGCAGTCATTGCCAACAAAGGGTTTTCAACCACGTATTAGAAATTAACATTTTATTTACAATTATTTAATTTCTACAATTACTTTTGAGCCCCTGAAATGAAGGGATTGAATTTAAAAAATGCTTTTGTTCCTCACATTTTTATGCAATCATTTTGTTCAGCCCACTGAATTAAAGTTGAAAGTCTGAACTTCAACTGCATCTGAATTGTTTTGTTCAAAATCCATTGTGGTAATGTACAGAACAAAAATTCTAAAAATGTTGTCTCTGTCCAAATATATATGGACCTAACTCTATATCTATGTTTATTACTTGTGAGTAAATCTGATGTATGTTTAGGTGTAATGTATACAGACATATAGAAAATTCTGAAGGGTTCACAAACTTCAAGCACCAATCTAGAGTGTTTAATGCAGTAAACATGAGATTTCTCTTTGAAAAAAAGTAAAGTATGCATTTGTAACTGTTTTTCTAAAGCTTTATATTCCAAATATACCATATTATTTGCAAAGAACAGGATGCATTAGGATTCAACAACCCAAAGTGTCCCACGTTCACTAATTTCAGTGCAGCTAGTTTTCACCCCAATTGTGCCAAAAAGTTGTGCAATTTCATTGCAAGTTTGTGCATCTAGTCTGAAAAAGTAATGTGGCATTGTGGCAAATGGGGAATGGCCTAATATGCAACATTTTGCCACAAAATTGAACCACAGTTCTTCTTATAAAATTTTATCTCAGACTAAAGGCTCATTCACATGGTCGTAGGTGGGCCGTTCCGTGCATTGGGGACCGCAATTTGCAGTCCCAGATGCAAGGGCAACCTCAGTACGGCCCCCGGGATGAATCCAGACCCATTCAAATTGAACCTAAATATGGAACAGAACCCCACGGAAGCAATTCGTAGTGCTTCTATAGTGTTCCGTTCTGTGATTCCATTCCACACTGTTCTGCATCTCCGGATTTGCGGACCCATTGAAGTGAATGGGTCTGCCTCTGTGATGTGGAATGCACACAGAACGGTGCCTGTGTATTGCGTGCCGCAAATTTGGCAAAGGGGGGGCAATGGTCGTGTGAACAAGCCCTAAGCCAACCAATGGTTGGTATAGAGTTAGACAAGCACCAGATTTATCATCCAGTATGAACCACTGTGATAAATCTGGTGTAGGGATAGACAAGCAATGTTTATACCATATATAGGCTTAGTAAATCTGCCCCACTGTATGTAGGTTTCCAGGAGATGGTTCCTATGAATCTTTACTAGTGGTTTTCACCAGGCCCCTGTTATTTTATTATATAAGAGTAACAATTTAAAATATATGTAGTTTTATTTTATGTTTCATTTGCTGCAATAATGGGTGGCGCATAGTAATGAGGGATATTTCTTTTTTCACCAAAAGACGATGCTTAGCATGTTCACAGTTAGGGTTTAGCCATGTTCTGCCAGGGTCAGTATTCTACAAAAGAAAGCAGATAAACATAGCAATACGTAGTGTTTAATTGCTCGTAGTGCATTGCTAAAAAAAATACATTCTTTCTACCACGGGCCAGTTTACGTGCTTCTGCCCAGGCCATTTTTTGCAAACCTGACATGTATGTGGTAATAGCTTTGGAACACTTTTATTTATCCAAGCCATTCTGAGAATGTTATCTCGTGACACATTGTACTTAATGATAGTCATAAATTTGAGTCAATATATTTCACCTTTATTTATGAAAAAATTCAAAATTTCCCAAAGAGAAAAATGTAAAGACAATGGGGGTCATTTATTAAGACCAGTGTTTTAGATGCCAGTCTTAGTAAGCCCCCTGCGCTGGTGATGGATCTGACACAGTTATGTAGAGGCGCCAGCAGCACCAGTCTAAATGTAAGACAGCTTCCTAGCTGTCTTATATTTAGACCATTTTCTATGTCTGAGGCCTCATGCACACGACCGTTGTTTGCTTCCGCGTCCGCTCCACCAATTTTAGAGTTTCAGGTGTGGACCCATTCATTTCTATGGAGCAGTTGAAAATGCAGATAGTGCACCGTTTGCCATCCGCGTCCGTGATCCGTGGTTCCAGTCCGTCAATAAAATATAACCTGTCCTATTATTTCAGCGGAAAACGGTTTGCGGACCCATTTAAGTCAATGGGACCGCTAAAAAACGTGGAGGCACACAAGATTGTCATCCACATCCGCGAGTCCGCATCCGTTTTTTTCCTATCATTTGCATGGAAAACCTGTCTTAGACTTTTTTTTACATTCCTTTATGTCTGGTGTTTTACAAAAAAATTGGCCACAGCACTCTATTCATATTTATTTCATGTTATTTCAGCCGGAATAGGTGGTTTGTCAGTTGCAACGTTTCAGGCGTAATAATCGCCCTTCATCAGGCTGACAAGACATAATGTACAGAAAGAAAAAAATTAATATGGTGATCATAGAAATCAAAAATACATGATAATATAAATAGATGCACAAAAAATTCATATGGTGATCATAGAAATCAAAAATACATGATAATATAAATAGATGCACAAATACATGATTATACAGCTAAAAGTATAACATAAAAAAGAGAGAGGGGGCTCTCTGGACGTTTTATATGGTAATGTTAAAATCACATATGCCATACATATTCCAAGGTGCTCCATTCTGTACAGTAGTACTGGGTGCAAATGTGCTAGATACAAGAGTGCTGGTACTGTACGTGGTGTGCACTGTGGCCAATGGAAAAAACGGTTGCCCCAGAACACAACAGTACATCCGTTGAGACATCTATTGTGGCATAGAAAAATGTACTTCCTGTTATGGCAGCAAGCCATATAACTACATATAAAGGCTAGATTTGGATGGCGGGGCAGTCGGGGCGCACCTGCGGCAGAGGGGCTGCCACGGTTAGTCCCAAGCGTCACACCATTCAAATAGGACTGGGACAACATAAAACAGTGCATAGTAGAGATAAGAGGGGAAAGAACTCCTAGGAGTGCATAATAAACCTTCTAAGGATGGAATATCACAAGGCAGAGGAGGCTTCTGGATACGAGGACCAGTACAGGATAACAAGTTACACTGCAAAATATTCAGGCATTAAGGCATCGGTAAATGACTCACCACTCTGAGGACCACACTAGGTATACAGCCGGCGCTTGTTTGCATGTGGGGTGTGCCATCTTTAAGTATTCCCTGGTGTACTGTGGTAGGTGGGTGGGAGTCATGTGGTGCAGGTGGTGGGCGGGCACAGTCGCCGAAGCAAGGCCTGGAATTCAGAGCGCATTCTGACATGTGTAAGTATGCCGGTGCGTCACTTCCGGTTATCGGACTAGTACCCGGAAGTGCCGTGCGTGTCACGGTGGTTGTAGTGTCATGTGACCTAGTCACATGATCGCACTATCCCTGATGGAGCTACAGGGAACGGGAGTGATACTACAGCCGTGCGCTAATTAGGGGGCGGTATTGGGACACATTGACTGGGTAATGTCCCTACATAGTAGCCTGCGTTAGTAAGGGGGCGGTACTGGGACATAAGGCAATGTCCACAAAGAAATGCCTGCGTACGTTAGGGGGTGGTACTGGGGCACAAGGGCAGATGAGTGTCCCTATAAATTGCAACAGAACAAGAGGCATCCGCTATATATATCTCTATTCAGATATGCAGTATAAGATCATGAGCGGCCAGTTAAGGTGTGGCATGTTGGGCAGAGTCCCAGTAAGATGCCTGCGTGTCAGATCATTAGCCGTCTGAATCAGAGGTATATATATATCCATTGGAGTACAAGGCATCAGAACATCCAAGTCATAAATACATATGTAACCATATAATATTGAAATACAAGGCATCGGATTGTCTGCGTCAAAGATACATGTGTATCCATTAAATACAATTCATGACATAATGGTGACATAATGGGTGACAGGAAGAAGAGACTGTCAAAGGTATACCCACTTGATTGTTTATCCCGGCTACTTAGTTCCAAGTTGCATCGGAAGAGGATGACCGTGGAGCTAAGTAGACTGGGTTAGGTTGGACGAGGTAATCACCCAAGCGTCCATACAAGAACATAAAGCCAGAAGCTAGCACAGTGTTCTGAAGACGGGTAAGAACAGTACCATGAGTTAGTGGGACACGGTTGAACCACAAGATGGTAGGTCGAGGACCTGGTGGTCTTGACTACACCCTTTGGATGCTCAGCAGAGGTATCTTGGGACCGTAAAGTTTGCTTTGCGGAAGTCACCATCCGCTACTGAACAGTACTGGTCCTGTAAGAGAAGCACATGAAACAGATATAAAATACGTTATGGAGGACTTGATATACAATTGGCCTAAAAATAATCCTTGTTTAGCCCGACCGGTTGTAGGGTACATAACCGACGGATCCAGGACATCTCTCTCTCCTGAAGCACCGCCTGGCGGTCCCCCCCTCGTCTAAGAGGAGGAATCCAGTCAATTACCTGGAAACGTAATTGGCTGATGGCGTGTTTATGTTCCAGAAAGTGTTCGACCAGAGGGGCATCAGTTTTTTTGGTACGGATGTTCGATTTATGTTGGCAGATCCGTTCTTTGATTTTTTGAATGGTCTGACCAACATAGCCAAGGCCGCATAAGCATTTGATAAGGTATACCACAAAGTTTGTCTGGCATGAGAAGTGGCCTTGGATCTTAAATGTCTTCCCTGATGTGGGGTGAGTGAAGGTGGGACCTTTGGTGACGCTGCTGCATTGGGCACATGAAAGGCACGGGTAAGTGCCATTGATAGGGGAACCTGTGATGGTGGTCTGGATTCCGGAGCCCTTGTTACTCCCAATGTCAGATTTAACTAGTAAATCTCTGATGTTTTTCGCTCTTTTGTAGGACATAAGTGGCACTTCTCTAAAGACATTGGGGAAATTACTGGCAAGGATGTGCCAGTGTTTATTGATGATTTTTTTGATCTCCCTGCTTTGGTGTGAAAATGTTGTAACGCATGGGATACGTTTCTGGCTGGAAGATTCTGAACGCGTCTTAGGCGTCAGGAGATTATTTCTTGGGATCTCAGCTATTTTTCGGGTATGTGAGTCTAGGATGTGGGATGGGAAGCCCCTTGCCATAAACTTAGACAACATCTCGTGGAGTCTGTGATCCAATATGGATGGGTCGGATACAATCCGTTTAACTCTCATCAGCTGGGATCGGGGTAGGGATCGAATAAGACCTGGGGGATGGAAGCTATTGAACCTCAGTAAGCTGTTTCTATCGGTGGGTTTAGTGTGCGTCAGTGGTGATGGCTTTTTCCCTTACCTTCAGGCAGACATCCAGAAAAGAAATCTTGGACTGGCTGAAGCTCAGAGAGAGAGAGATGCTGGAAACGCTGGTGTTGATGTCCCGATGGAAGGTTTGCAGATCTTCCTGTGTACCCTACCAAATACAGAAGATATCGTCAATATATCTAACCCAGCAATGTACGTGATCCTGAAACATTGCATGGGGGTATACGACCTTCTCTTCAATGGAATTCATATAGATGACGGCGAACGTAGGAGCTACATTACACCCCATCGCTGTCGCGGACATCTGTAAGTAAAATTGGTCCTCAAACAGAAAATAATTACGCTTGAGGACAAAAGTTAGTAGGGACAGTATGAATTCCTGTTCTGCTGGAGAAAATTCTGCCTCTCTGGATAGGGCGATCCTGACGCATTCAATGCCTGCGTCTGTGGGTATGTTGGTATATAGGCTCGTTACGTCCATGGTTACCAAGTATGGATTATTGTCCCCAAGTTGGACCATGTGGATTTTGTTTAAAAAATCCGTAGTGTCCCGGATATACGACCTGCCACTCAGGGCATTAGGTCATAGTAGGTTATCAAGTAATTTGTCTACCGCCTGAAATACGGAATCACATCCCGAGACCATCAACCATTTTGTTCGTCAGGAGCCCATTGGCATGGGCATGTCCCACAATTTCAGACAGTTCAGTTAGGAACCTCCTGGTGGGATCCTGGTCTAATGGTTGATAGGTACCATGTTCTCTCAATTGTCCTAGGATCTCGTTTTTGTATTTTAAACGGTCCATAATAATTATCCCCGAGCCTTTATCGGCTGGTTTGATAATTATGTTCCTATCCTGGGCAAGTTCATTTAATGTGCCTTTTTGGCCCCTAGATAGGTTGAATCTCACCTTTTTCGTGGTTGATTCCTTTTCAAGTTTGTTCATCTCGTCTTCGACTTTGGATATGTATTTTTCGATCATCTCGTATTTCTTCGGAGGCATATATGTACTTGGAGGCTTGCATCCTCTGGTTCGTGTTTGGAACGGTGAGGTGGGTAGTGGTTGTTTGTTCATCCAAATTGGTTTTTCGATATCCAGGTATGCCCGCAGTCTGATGGCACGAAAGAAAAGGGACATCTCTTTACCCTGTGTGTATGGATTGTAGAGGTTTGTAGGGACAAAGCCCAGGCCTAAGTTGAGAGCTGATATTTCGTCGATAGAAAGGTTTCTTTTGGATAAGTTGATGGTCAGATCTTCCGAGTTACAGGGGTCTGTGTCTAGTGCCTGTACGTGGACCTGGTTCTAATCGGGTCCCGGGACTGGGAACGAAAATTTTGTCTTCCTCTTCCTGTGTTTCTTCCCCGCCCTCCTTGTCGGCCTCTGCCTCTGTTGCGGCCAGTAGCTCTGTCTAAAAAATCGGCCTCTCTCGCACTAGGGGATCCCGAGGTAAAGGGGGGTACGGTGTCTGTAGTTGGGAAGTCTCTTGATACTGTGCGGTATACCTGGTTTGTAGAGTAGTCCTTGACGTCTCTCTGGAACTTGGATTTCTTACGTTCCTCTAGGGTACGTCTGAAATGGTTGTTTTTCTGAGTCAGATTAGTACGAATGGATGCTGCTTCATCTGTTGGTGTTTCTCGGAAGAGGTTCTGTTCCATGTCATGAATTGTATTTAATGGATACACATGTATCTTTGACGCAGACAATCCAATGCCTTGTATTTCAATATTATATGGTTACATATGTATTTATGACTTGGATGTTCTGAGGCCTTGTACTCCAATGGATATATATATATACCTCTGATTCAGACGGCTAATGATCTGACGCTCAGGCATCTTACTGGGACTCTGCCCAACATGCCACACCTTAACTGGCCGCTCATGACCTTTTACTGCATATCTGAATAGAGATATATATACCGGATGCCTCTTTTTCTGTTGCAATTTATAGGGACACTGCTCCGCCCTTGTGCCCCAGTACCACCCCCTAACGTACGCAGGCATTTCTTTGTGGACATTGCCTTATGCCCCAGTACCACCCCCTTACTAGCGCAGGCTACTATGTAGGGACATTACCCAGTCAATGTGTCCCAATACCGCCCCCTAATTAGCGCACGGCTGTAGTATCACTCCCGTTCCCTGTAGCTCCATCAGGGATAGTGCGATCATGTGACTAGGTCACATGACACTACAACCACCGTGACACGCACGGCACTTCCGGGTACATTGCTGCATATGTGAACTCACCCTTAGACTGGGTTCAGACCTAAGCGTTCGGGATGGAGCACTCTTTATGCGCGATTGTATGCGCGCTTACAATCGCGGCTCCGGAACAAGCGAACGCCCATTGTCGCGCGTTCCCAGAAGTCTATGTACGTGTAGGAACACGCTGTAAAAGGCTCAGGTCTGAACCCAGCCTTAGCATAGTCTCTAATCAGCGCCTCACAGCACACTAGCATTTAGCACCTAACCTTGTCAGTGGATTTTGTTGTCTTAAAGGGGTTATCCCGCTAATAATTCTTATGCACAGGAGAGGGTATAGGTGTTTGATCGTTGAGGGTCCCTCTGTGGGAACCACCTGTGATAATGAGAATGGGCATCTGCAAGTGTCCTATGAGGACACAGTGGTGTGGCAACGTGTGACCACCATTCCATATACTTCCATGGGACTGTAATGCCATAAAAGTGAATGGAGCAGTGGCAATGCATGTGCACCACTTATGGGGCATTTACTTGGTGGCACTTGTAGGCCCCCAAGAATCAAACATGTATCCCCTGTTCTGTGAATATGGGATAAGTTGGATAACCCCTTTAAGTCTCAATTTAATGTATAAGGCAATTGTATGTATTTAGAGTTGAGCGAACACCTGGATGTTCGGGTTCGAGAAGTTCGGCCGAACTTCCCGGAAATGTTCGGGTTCGGGATCCGAACCTGACGTGAACTTTGTCCCGAACCCGAACCCCATTGAAGTCAATGGGGACCCGAACTTTTCGGCACTAAAAAGGCTGTAAAACAGCCCAGGAAAGAGCTAGAGGGCTGCAAAAGGCAGCAACATGTAGGTAAATCCCCTGCAAACAAATGTGGATAGGGAAATGAATAAAAATAAAAATAAAATAAATAAAAATTAACCAATATCAATTGGAGAGAGGTCCCATAGCAGAGAATCTGGCTTCACGTCACCCACCACTGTAACAGTCCATTGTCAGATATTTAGTCCCAGGCACCCAGGCAGAGGAGAGAGGTCCTGTAACAGAGAATCTGGCTTCATGTCAGCAGCGAATTAGTCTGCATGTGATAGCAGGGAATCAGGCTTCACGTCAGCCAACACTGTAACAGTCCATTGTCATATATTTAGGGCCAGGCACCCAGGCAGAGGAGAGAGGTCCCGTAACAGAGAATCTGGCTTCATGTCAGCAGAGAATCAGTTTGCATGTCATAGCAGAGAATCAGGCTTCACGTCAGCCACCACTGTAACAGTCCATTGTAATATATTTAGGCCCAGGCACCAAGGCAGAGGAGAGAGGTCCCGTAACAGAGAATCTGTCTTCATGTCAGCAGAGAATTAGTCTGCATGTCATAGCAGAGAATCAGGCTTCACGTCAGCCACCACTGTAACAGTCCATTGTCATATATTTAGGCCCAGGCACCCAGGCAGAGGAGAGAGGTCCCGTAACAGAGAATCTGGCTTCATGTCAGCAGAGAATCAGTCTGCATGTCATAGCAGAGAATCAGGCTTCACGTCACCCAACATTGGAACAGTCCATTGGCATATATTTAGGCCCCGGCACCCAGACAGAGGAGAGGTTGATTCAACTTTGGGTTGCCTCGCAATATAATGGTAAAATGAAAATAAAAATAGGATTGAATGAGGAAGTGCCCTGGAGTACAATAATATATGGTTAAGGGGAGGTAGTTAATGTCTAATCTGCACAAGGGATGGACAGGTCCTGTGGGATCCATGCCTGGTTCATTTTTATGAACGTCAGCTTGTCCACATTGGCTGTAGACAGGGGGCTGCGTTTGTCTGTAATAACGCCCCCTGCCGTGCTGAATACATGTTCAGACAAAACGCTGGCCGCCGGGCAGGCCAGCACCTCCAAGGCATAAAAGGCTAGCTCTGGCCACGTGGACAGTTTAGAGACCCAGAATTTGAATGGGGCCGAACCATCAGTCAGTACGTGGAGGGGTGTGCACACGTACTGTTCCACCATGTTAGTGAAATGTTGCCTCCTGCTAACACGTTGCATATCAGGTGGTGGTGCAGTTAGCTGTGGCGTGTTGACAAAAGTTTTCCACATCTCTGCCATGCTAACCCTGCCCTCAGAGGAGCTGGCCGTGACACAGCTGCCTTGGCGACCTCTTGCTCCTCCTCTGCCTTGGCCTTGGGCTTCCACTTGTTCCCCTGTGACATTTGGGAATGCTCTCAATAGCGCGTCTACCAACGTGCGCTTGTACTCGCGCATCTTCCTATCACGCTCCAGTGCAGGAAGTAAGGTGGGCACATTGTCTTTGTACCATGGATCCAGCAGGGTGGCAACCCAGTAGTCCGCACACGTTAAAATGTGGGAAACTCTGCTGTCGTTGCGCAGGCACTGCAGCATGTAGTCGCTCATGTGTGCCAGGCTGCCCAGGGGTAAGGACAAGCTGTCCTCTGTGGGAGGTGTATCGTCATCGTCCTGCGTTTCCCCCCAGCCACGCACCAGTGATGGGCCCGAGCTGCGTTGGTTGCCACCCCGCTGTGACCATGCTTCATCCTCATCCTCCTCCACCTCCTCCTCATCCTCGTCCTCCTCGTCCTCCAATAGTGGGCCCTGGCTGGCCACATTTGTACCTGGCCTCTGCTGTTGCAAAAAACCTCCCTCTGAGTCACTTCTAAGAGACTGGCCTGAAAGTGCTAAAAATGACCCCTCTTCCTCCTCCTCCTCCTGGGCCACCTCCTCTTCCATCAACGCCCTAAGTGTTTTCTCAAGGCGACATAGAAGTGGTATTGTAACGCTGATAACGGCGTCATCGCCACTGGCCATGTTGGTGGAGTACTCGAAACAGCGCAACAGGGCACACAGATCTCGCATGGAGGCCCAGTCATTGGTGGTGAAGTGGTGCTGTTCCGCAGTGCGATTGACCCTTGCGTGCTGCAGCTGATACTCCACTATGGCCTGCTGCTGCTTGCACAGTCTGTCCAGCATGTGCAAGGTGGAGTTCCACCTGGTGGGCACATCGCATATGAGGCGGTGAGCGGGAAGGCCGAAGTTACGCTGTAGCGCAGACAGGCGACCAGCGGCAGGATGTGAACGCCGGAAGCGCGAACAGACGGCCCGCACTTTATGCAGCAGCTCTGACAAGTCGGGGTAGTTGTGAATGAACTTCTGCACCACCAAATTCAGCACATGCACCAAGCAAGGGATGTGCATCAAACCGGCTAGTCCCAGAGCTGCAACGAGATTTCGCCCATTATCGCACACCACCAGGCCGGGCTTGAGGCTCACCGGCAGCAACCACTCGTCGGTCTGTTGTTCTATACCCCGCCACAACTCCTGTGCGGTGTGGGGCCTGTCCCCCAAACATATGAGTTTCAGAATGGCCTGCTGACGTTTACCCCGGGCTGTGCTGAAGTTGGTGGTGAAGGTGTGTGGCTGACTGGATCAGCAAGTGGAAGAAGAGGAGGAGGAAGCTGAGTAGGAGGAGGTGGCAACAGGAGGCAAAGAATGTTGCCCTGCGATCCTTGGCGGCGGAAGGACGTGCGCCAAACAGCTCTCCGCCTGGGGCCCAGCTGCCACTACATTTACCCAGTGTGCAGTTAGGGAGATATAGCATCCCTGGCCGTGCTTACTGGTCCACGTATCTGTGGTTAGGTGAACCTTGCAACAGATGGCGTTGCGCAGTGCACACTTGATTTTATCGGATACTTGGTTGTGCACGGAAGGCACGGCTCTCTTGGAGAAGTAGTGCCGGCTGGGAACAACATACTGTGGGACAGCAAGCGACATGAGCTGTTTGAAGCTGTCTGTGTCCACCAGCCTAAATGACAGCATTTCATAGGCCAGTAGTTTAGAAATGCTGGCATTCAGGGCCAGGGATCGAGGGTGGCTAGGTGGGAATTTACGCTTTCTCTCAAATGTTTGTGAGATGGAGAGCTGAACGCTGCCGTGTGACATGGTTGAGATGCTTGGTGACGGAGGTTGTGGTGTTGGTGGTACATCCCCTGTTTGCTGGGCGGCAGGTGCCAACGTTCCTCCAGAGGCGGAGGAAGAGGCCGAGGCGGCAGCAGCAGAAGAGGCCGAGGCGGCAGCAGCAGAAGAGGTAGCAGGGGGAGCCTGAGTGACTTCCTTGTTTTTAAGGTGTTTACTCCACTGCAGTTCATGCTTTGCATGCAGGTGCCTGGTCATGCAGGTTGTGCTAAGGTTCAGAACGTTAATGCCTCGCCTCAGGCTCTGATGGCACAGCGTGCAAACCACTCGGGTCTTGTCGTCAGCACATTGTTTGAAGAAGTGCCATGCCAGGGAACTCCTTGAAGCTGCCTTTGGGGTGCTCGGTCCCAGATGGCGGCGGTCAGTAGCAGGCGGAATCTCTTGGCGGCGGGTGTTCTGCTTTTGCCCACTGCTCCCTCTTTTGTAACGCTGTTGGCTCGGTCTCACCACTGCCTCTTCCTCCGAACTGTGAAAGTCAGTGGCACGACCTTCATTCCATGTGGGGTCTAGGACCTCATCGTCCCCTGCATCGTCTTCCACCTAGTCTTGATCCCTGACCTCCTGTTCAGTCTGCACACTGCAGAAAGACGCAGCAGTTGGCACCTGTGTTTCGTCATCATCAGAGACATGCTGAGGTGGTATTCCCATGTCCTCATCATCAGGAAACATAAGTGGTTGTGCGTCAGTGCATTCTATGTCTTCCACCGCTGGGGAAGGGCTAGGTGGATGCCCTTGGGAAACCCTGCCAGCGGAGTCTTCAAACAGCATAAGAGACTGCTGCATAACTTGAGGCTCAGACAGTTTCCCTGGTATGCATGGGGGTGATGTGACAGACTGATGGGCTTGGTTTTCAGCCGCCATCTATGCGCTTTCTGCAGAAGACTGGGTGGGAGATAATGTGAACGTGCTGGATCCACTGTCGGCCACCCAATTGACTAATGCCTGTACCTGCTCAGGCCTTACCATCCTTAGAACGGCATTGGGCCCCACCAAATATCGCTGTAAATTATGGCGGCTACTGGGACCTGAGGTAGTTGGTACACTAGGACGTGTGGCTGTGGCAGAACGGCCACGTCCTCTCCCAGCACCAGAGGGTCCACTAACACCACCACGACCATGTCCGCGTCCGCGTCCTTTACTAGATGTTTTTCTCATTGTTATCGTTCACCACAACAACAAAAATATTATTTGGCCCAATGTATTGAATTCAAATTCAGGCCTTTTTTTAAAGACACCTAACACTATCTGGCTATCTATTTAGGTACCGTATTACACTAATACAGGCACAGCAGTAACCACAGATTTAGATGACTATAAATTTGAGGCCTATTATTTAGGCGCTCGGTGACAGGTATACGTTTACAGACAGAATTAGACTGGGATATGCACAGTAGCGTGTGTGTGAAGTTATTGAGAATGACCCTATGTGCACCTTGAATCTTATATACCCTTTTAGGGATAAATTCAAAGTAGGCCTGATACAGCAGAAACCACTAATTTAGAGAATTGCTAAATTGGGAATTGTATTTCAACCCAGAACAAAAACTGTGCTTTGACGGACACTAAATAACTTGACCAGCTACAGCAATAACGACAGATTTGGATGACTATAAATTTGAGGCCTATTATTTAGGCGCTGGGTGACAGGTATACGTTTACAGACAGAATTAGACTGGGATATGCACAGTAGCGTGTGTGTGAAGTTATTGAGAATGACCCTATCTGCACCTTGAATCTAATATACTCTTTTAGGGATAAATTTAAAGTAGGCCTGATACAGCAGAAACCACTAATTTAGAGAATTGCTAAATTGGGAATTGTATTTCAAGCCAGAACAAAAACTGTGCTTTGACGGACACTAAATAACTTGACCAGCTACAGCAATAACGACAGATTTGGACGAATATAAATTTTAGGCCTATTATTTAGGCGCTGGGTGACAGGTATACGTTTACAGACAGAATTAGACTGGGATATGCACAGTAGCGTGTGTGTGAAGTTATTGAGAATGACCCTATGTGCAGTTCGGGTTCGCTCATCCCTATATGTATTACATATATAGTAATATATGCGTTACTCACACTCACTGATACCTCACTGCTGAATTCTGATACTTACTGGTTCCAGCTTGGCACACAGAAAATTACTGGAGATGCCCACTCAGTTAATCACTGGCTAAGGTGGGTCACCCCTGCAACCAGTGATTGGCTGATTCAGCATTTTTTGCCAATTTCTGTGTGTCAGCCAGGAATGGGAGAGCTTTGGGACCTGGTGAGTGTCCGAATGGCAATGGCAGGAGATTGGTTAGAGTGGTGAAAAATGCTTAATTTTTTCCATTCTGCTCCTTTAAAAAAAAAAAAATAATATATATATATATATATATATAGCAGAAAAGAAGATTTGGCGGCACCAGTCTGTTGGCTCAGGTGCTATGTCCAAAGGAATGAGCTTTCCACCTTGTAATATATGCAGAGAATCGGACAGCACTCCAAGACTTGAAAAAAGTAGAAATCTTTATTCACCCATGTGAAAAATAATTGCAACGTTTCAGCTCACAATCGAGCCTTTCTCAAGCAATGAAACACAAGACTGTGCATGTCTTATACAGCTTTTTCAAAAATCAGACAACCAATGAATTTTACAAATCAAGACATGTGACTAGTGAACATGTGAAAGTAGTTCACCTCATTAGATCATGTGAACAATTACTTATGCAAAGTACCATACTGCTGGATACACAGGGATGTGTCCATTAGTGTTGTATCCAAGCTTGTAACATTTAAATAATGTATACTACAAAGTGCATATGTGCATAAATAAAGTGCATGAAGATACAAAAAAATTAAATCATGTATTAATGTTTAAAATCATACACCACAGAGGCTGAGGGAAAACAGTGAAGGTTTGATCATGTTCGACAAAACCGCATGTTCATGTGAATACTGGCCAAAAACAGCCCTGTTAACTAATACTGTCAAAACCACAGCATGTCAAAGACAAACCTCCACCCACAGTGTGCGCTCGCAACTGCGCTCCAATATATTCTCGGCAGCCAGATATCATACTTTTGCCGTGTGGGAGCTATTGCATACGCACAATGTGACATTATTAAAGGCATCGTCTTTGTAGCAAGGCGCTTGACACTGTATATGCTTCACTGTCAGGACCAATCAGAGAGGGATCCAACCTTCCGGGTAGATCAACCCCTCCAAAGTTATGGTCAGGTAAGGGGGACACCACATGCAAATGTAGTGCACCCCGAACCGTCCCATTATAACGGTCCATAGACAGTGTAATGGGGATCTCCCATATAAATCACTTGATAGCAGAAAATTGGTTTTGACACATCGTGGATGCAGTAACAGAAAAAATTCTATCCAGTTAAATTCATACACATAGAACATCACAAGCTGTCGCATGTATCCAAACTTCTATGTTCACTGTTTCCGCATCAGTCTGTGTGGTGTCTAAAAAACAAATAAGAGAAAATTACTCATATGCTTGTGAATCTTATCTAAATTCCATCATCACAACAGGGATCATGCCAGAAAGCATAAAAAGTAGGATATCAGGCAAACAGTAATCTAGAAGCATCCAGGATTGTATTCCACATTTAACCCTTTAGGTTTTAGGCTATCTAAAGTGTAGATCCACCACATTTCTTTGTTTTTCAATATTTTTATTCGATTGCCCCCTCTCCTGGGGGGAGGTACATGATCTACAATCCAGCATGTTAATTCACGTTCTGAATGTTTCTGCTCAGAAAAATGCTTCGGTACTGGTAAATCATGTCGTTTTTGGCGAATTGAAAATCTATGGTTATTTAACCTGGTTTTCAAATCCGTGGAGGTTTCTCCCACATACAGAATTTTACATGGGCAGGTTAACACATAGATTACAAAATTAGAATTGCACGTCAAATGAAAATTAATAGGATAAGTTTTACCAGTGGCAGGATGTATAAAGCTGCGTCCCTTGCCTATGTATTTGCAATTTACGCAGCTTAAACATGGGAAGCTGCCCAATCCATATTTTGACAATTTCATTTGACGTGCTCGCTGCCTTGAGCCACAATCTGCTCTCACCAATTGGTCTTTCAGACTGCTAGCTCTCCGGTATGAAAACAGGGGAGGCAGTCTAAATTCTTCAATATCACTAAAGGTATTGCCCAGTATACTCCAGTGTTTTCTAATAATCTTGCTGATAGCTGCACTTTCCTCCGTATGAGTAGAGATAAAAGGAATCCGACGTTGGGGATTTTCCTTATCTTTCCTCACTAAGGTCGACTCTCTATCCATCTCCAGAGCCTTATATTTATGTGTCTGTAGCAACTTTGGCGGATAACCCCTATCTTCAAACTTCCTTGACATATCCTCAAGGGCCTCCGTCAAATTGCTCTCCTCTGATGTTATTCTACGCACCCGCAAAAATTGCGAGTACGGTAAATGCCTAACCATATTTTTCGGGTGATTACTATCATACCTTAATATGGTATTCTTGTCAGTAGGTTTAGTGTATAATTTAGTAAGGAACTTTTCCCCAGACCAGACAACCGTGGTATCAAGGAACTGTACCTCAGTGTGTGAGAAAACCAAAGTGAATTGAAGATCACTATCACTGCTATTCAAATACATGTGGAAGTCAATTAGTTCCTTCTCCGTGCCAGTCCAAATGAGGAAGACGTCATCGATATAACGCCACCACCGCAGAACATGTCTGAAGTGGTGTGAAACATAGATGACGTCTTCCTCAAATTTTCGCATAAAAATATTTGCGAACGTTGGGGCCACATTCGACCCCATCGCTACTCCCCTTAATTGCTTATAAAAGGAATCTTGAAACAGAAAATAGTTCCAATGTAGAACAATGCGCAAGAGAGATAAAATGAAATGTAAAGCTGATTCAGTCATTGAGGAGAGTGCCAACATACATTCAACAGCCGTTATGCCCAACGTGTGGTCAATTGAGGTGTAGAGAGAGACTACATCGAAAGATGCAAGAATATATGTCTGCTCTCTATCCACCTCAATTGCGTTGAGTTTACACAAAAAATCGGTCGTGTCTTGAATGTATGAGGTCGCCCCTGTCGCAAAATTGCGAAGTATCTTGTCCAAAAAAATTGCAATGTTGCTGAATATTGACTCAGAGACAGATACTATCGGCCGGCCAGGGGGATCAACCAGAGATTTGTGGACCTTGGGAAGCACATACATCACTGGTGTGACTGGATGTGTCACCACAAGGTACTCACAAAGATCCCGGTCGATCACCCCCGCCGCCAATGCATCAGTGAGACACTGTCCAATAATCCTAGCAATCTCAAATTTTGGGTCATAATTAATCAACAAATACACATTTGTGTCACCAAGCTGACGTTCTATTTCCGCAATATATTTATGTTTATCCAGGATGACTACCCCCCCACCCTTATCGGCAGGTTTAATTACCAAATGGGGATCATTCCTTAATTGATCTAAGGCGGCTATTTCAAATTTCGTCATGTTGGGACGGGTAAATCTATGAGTAACAGATGATTTCAGAGCGGACAAATCCTTTTTAACCACATTCATAAAGGCCTCCAATGCAGGGTTGTCAACCACTGGTGTGAAGGTACTTTTCCCTGGTAGACTGAGTCTCCTCATGCAAAACTCGCTCGCAGGAGGGGAGTCAGTCTGCACTTTATTGTGAAACCATATTTTTAATTTTATAGATCTAAAAAAACCACACATATCTGTCTCAAGATTAAACCAATTAACATGTGCATTTGGACAATATGATAATCCCTTAGAAAGTACACTCACTTGAAACGGTGTGAGTAACTTGGAGGATAAATTAATGACAGTCATTTCTTCCTTTGCTGCGGTTTGTTCTGTGGTCGTAGCTTGCTGTTCCGGGTTTTTATGCCGTCTGTGTCTACGTCCTCCTCTTCGGGTCCGGTTCCGTTTACAGATGCTGTTTCCTTCCCTAAAAAAGGGGCGCGAGAAGATGTGGATGTGGACAACTGTGGCAATCTCTTCTTTCTTTTATTATCATTATAATTCACATTAGGATTTCTGGTATCCGTCTGCCAGGTATAAATATTCCCTTTCTTATAATCGTCCAAATCTCTGTTCCATTTGGAACGCTTGATTTCCTCCGCCTCGACTTGGGTTTTTAGTAGCCATGCGGCTGATCTTTCAAAAAATGCAGTGGATTCTTCAGATGTCAGAAGAGTTATCAAGCGTTCCTCTGTCTCACTAATTTCTACCGACAAGATGGAAAGTTCGGTTTGTAAAAACTGTATATTCAACAAAATAAAGTCCAGTGAGTATCTGGTGGAGAGTGCCTCAAACTTTTTGCAAAAAATAGAGTCATTTGTAAACAGATTGGGGCGTAGGTTGGATCTCATGCCCCGAGGTATGCGTTTGACTTTATAATATTCGCCCAATGTAGTCATATGAAGACGTAATGCAGTAGATTTCTTTGTTAAAAGGTCATACCTTTTCTTCAGCTCCTTAGTGGAAGGGATGTTTAGAAAAGCTGCATCTCCATCAATCCCACGTATAATACTCTCGGCCTCCTCCTGTGTGAAGGTGGATCCACATGTTGGATCAAGTTCCATGGTGAAAAATTATAATATAAAAAAATTTTTTGTTGTATAAATAGTTCGCTGTGCTCTGCCAAAAAGAAAATCAAGCGTTCCAAATGGAACAGAGATTTGGACGATTATAAGAAAGGGAATATTTATACCTGGCAGACGGATACCAGAAATCCTAATGTGAATTATAATGATAATAAAAGAAAGAAGAGATTGCCACAGTTGTCCACATCCACATCTTCTCGCGCCCCTTTTTTAGGGAAGGAAACAGCATCTGTAAACGGAACCGGACCCGAAGAGGAGGACGTAGACACAGACGGCATAAAAACCCGGAACAGCAAGCTACGACCACAGAACAAACCGCAGCAAAGGAAGAAATGACTGTCATTAATTTATCCTCCAAGTTACTCACACCGTTTCAAGTGAGTGTACTTTCTAAGGGATTATCATATTGTCCAAATGCACATGTTAATTGGTTTAATCTTGAGACAGATATGTGTGGTTTTTTTAGATCTATAAAATTAAAAATATGGTTTCACAATAAAGTGCAGACTGACTCCCCTCCTGCGAGCGAGTTTTGCATGAGGAGACTCAGTCTACCAGGGAAAAGTACCTTCACACCAGTGGTTGACAACCCTGCATTGGAGGCCTTTATGAATGTGGTTAAAAAGGATTTGTCCGCTCTGAAATCATCTGTTACTCATAGATTTACCCGTCCCAACATGACGAAATTTGAAATAGCCGCCTTAGATCAATTAAGGAATGATCCCCATTTGGTAATTAAACCTGCCGATAAGGGTGGGGGGGTAGTCATCCTGGATAAACATAAATATATTGCGGAAATAGAACGTCAGCTTGGTGACACAAATGTGTATTTGTTGATTAATTATGACCCAAAATTTGAGATTGCTAGGATTATTGGACAGTGTCTCACTGATGCATTGGCGGCGGGGGTGATCGACCGGGATCTTTGTGAGTACCTTGTGGTGACACATCCAGTCACACCAGTGATGTATGTGCTTCCCAAGGTCCACAAATCTCTGGTTGATCCCCCTGGCCGGCCGATAGTATCTGGCTCTGAGTCAATATTCAGCAACATTGCAATTTTTTTGGACAAGATACTTCGCAATTTTGCGACAGGGGCGACCTCATACATTCAAGACACGACCGATTTTTTGTGTAAACTCAACGCAATTGAGGTGGATAGAGAGCAGACATATATTCTTGCATCTTTCGATGTAGTCTCTCTCTACACCTCAATTGACCACACGTTGGGCATAACGGCTGTTGAATGTATGTTGGCACTCTCCTCAATGACTGAATCAGCTTTACATTTCATTTTATCTCTCTTGCGCATTGTTCTACATTGGAACTATTTTCTGTTTCAAGATTCCTTTTATAAGCAATTAAGGGGAGTAGCGATGGGGTCGAATGTGGCCCCAACGTTCGCAAATATTTTTATGCGAAAATTTGAGGAAGACGTCATCTATGTTTCACACCACTTCAGACATGTTCTGCGGTGGTGGCGTTATATCGATGACGTCTTCCTCATTTGGACTGGCACGGAGAAGGAACTAATTGACTTCCACATGTATTTGAATAGCAGTGATAGTGATCTTCAATTCACTTTGGTTTTCTCACACACTGAGGTACAGTTCCTTGATACCACGGTTGTCTGGTCTGGGGAAAAGTTCCTTACTAAATTATACACTAAACCTACTGACAAGAATACCATATTAAGGTATGATAGTAATCACCCGAAAAATATGGTTAGGCATTTACCGTACTCGCAATTTTTGCGGGTGCGTAGAATAACATCAGAGGAGAGCAATTTGACGGAGGCCCTTGAGGATATGTCAAGGAAGTTTGAAGATAGGGGTTATCCGCCAAAGTTGCTACAGACACATAAATATAAGGCTCTGGAGATGGATAGAGAGTCGACCTTAGTGAGGAAAGATAAGGAAAATCCCCAACGTCGGATTCCTTTTATCTCTACTCATACGGAGGAAAGTGCAGCTATCAGCAAGATTATTAGAAAACACTGGAGTATACTGGGCAATACCTTTAGTGATATTGAAGAATTTAGACTGCCTCCCCTGTTTTCATACCGGAGAGCTAGCAGTCTGAAAGACCAATTGGTGAGAGCAGATTGTGGCTCAAGGCAGCGAGCACGTCAAATGAAATTGTCAAAATATGGATTGGGCAGCTTCCCATGTTTAAGCTGCGTAAATTGCAAATACATAGGCAAGGGACGCAGCTTTATACATCCTGCCACTGGTAAAACTTATCCTATTAATTTTCATTTGACGTGCAATTCTAATTTTGTAATCTATGTGTTAACCTGCCCATGTAAAATTCTGTATGTGGGAGAAACCTCCACGGATTTGAAAACCAGGTTAAATAACCATAGATTTTCAATTCGCCAAAAACGACATGATTTACCAGTACCGAAGCATTTTTCTGAGCAGAAACATTCAGAACGTGAATTAACATGCTGGATTGTAGATCATGTACCTCCCCCCAGGAGAGGGGGCAATCGAATAAAAATATTGAAAAACAAAGAAATGTGGTGGATCTACACTTTAGATAGCCTAAAACCTAAAGGGTTAAATGTGGAATACAATCCTGGATGCTTCTAGATTACTGTTTGCCTGATATCCTACTTTTTATGCTTTCTGGCATGATCCCTGTTGTGATGATGGAATTTAGATAAGATTCACAAGCATATGAGTAATTTTCTCTTATTTGTTTTTTAGACACCACACAGACTGATGCGGAAACAGTGAACATAGAAGTTTGGATACATGCGACAGCTTGTGATGTTCTATGTGTATGAATTTAACTGGATAGAATTTTTTCTGTTACTGCATCCACGATGTGTCAAAACCAATTTTCTGCTATCAAGTGATTTATATGGGAGATCCCCATTACACTGTCTATGGACCGTTATAATGGGACGGTTCGGGGTGCACTACATTTGCATGTGGTGTCCCCCTTACCTGACCATAACTTTGGAGGGGTTGATCTACCCGGAAGGTTGGATCCCTCTCTGATTGGTCCTGACAGTGAAGCATATACAGTGTCAAGCGCCTTGCTACAAAGACGATGCCTTTAATAATGTCACATTGTGCGTATGCAATAGCTCCCACACGGCAAAAGTATGATATCTGGCTGCCGAGAATATATTGGAGCGCAGTTGCGAGCGCACACTGTGGGTGGAGGTTTGTCTTTGACATGCTGTGGTTTTGACAGTATTAGTTAACAGGGCTGTTTTTGGCCAGTATTCACATGAACATGCGGTTTTGTCGAACATGATCAAACCTTCACTGTTTTCCCTCAGCCTCTGTGGTGTATGATTTTAAACATTAATACATGATTTAATTTTTTTGTATCTTCATGCACTTTATTTATGCACATATGCACTTTGTAGTATACATTATTTAAATGTTACAAGCTTGGATACAACACTAATGGACACATCCCTGTGTATCCAGCAGTATGGTACTTTGCATAAGTAATTGTTCACATGATCTAATGAGGTGAACTACTTTCACATGTTCACTAGTCACATGTCTTGATTTGTAAAATTCATTGGTTGTCTGATTTTTTAAAAAGCTGTATAAGACATGCACAGTCTTGTGTTTCATTGCTTGAGAAAGGCTCGATTGTGAGCTGAAACGTTGCAATTATTTTTCACATGGGTGAATAAAGATTTCTACTTTTTTCAAGTCTTGGAGTGCTGTCCGATTCTCTGCATATATATATATATATATATATTTGTGATCGTGGCTAAAATACGAACTTGGGCAGTGTGCCTGCCTTGAAACTAAACCGGCTTGGGTGTGCCTGGAGCCGGGTACGAGAGCAGCCTAAAAGGGGGCTGCCCTAAAGGAGGACCCTTGGAATAAAGGAAATGGGTGGGTGGGTCCATGAACCGGAACGCCCACTAAGGTGAGGGAAGAGGGGGCTTATAAAGGCTCAAGCCCCTCCCACAAATGCAGGCTGAACTTCAGTCTTACCAACTTGTGGTCATGGTTAAAATACGAACTTGGGCAGTGTGCCTGCCTTGAACCTAAACCGGCTGGGGTGTGCCTGGAGCCGGGTACGAGAGCAGCCTAAAAGGGGGCTAAAAGGAAACCAAGATAGTTAAGTACAAGACTTTATTACCTTATAATACAAGTGACCTAAACGCCTGCGAAATCTCCACCTGGGGGTTAGGTATGCATCTGGTGAAGCAAGACGAACGCCACCTTCCCATCTTTTGGATGACATGGGCGGGGACCCCATGCCGGGAAGCCGCGGAAGCCGCTCCAATGCAGAAGGAATGGCCGGATATGGCGCCGGGGTCAAACCCCAAGCCAGCAGCAACCGTGTGGATGTGGCTGATGAACTGCGCTGCGGTGAGAGCGCCATCAAGATGTGGTAGTAGAGGGCTGTGAGGGGGAGCATCCTGGATGGCGAGCATGAGCTGGCCAAACACCTGTACCGGGCGCCATCTATTACCAGTCAGAAAAAACTCAACCTCCACCGGGGGACCTGTTTGGCTAGTTTTGGTGGAAATTAACTTCAGCGTGTAATGGTCTTGATTCCGCACCAGCTGTTCTCTGTGCAGACTGCACCGTCCTGCCGCACTGCAAGTGAACTCGCCTGGCCTAAGGAAGCCGTAAAAGCCCAAATACATAGCTGCTTTAAAGACCAAGCTGGAGAAGGGCCCAAAAGGAGCACCATACAGGGCTGAGGACAACCTCCGGAACATCTCCCCCGTGACGCCCTATCTACGGGACGGGGGATTGGCCCTACCCTTCTGGACCCCTTGCAAGGTGGCCTTAATCGCGTGCGCAGAAAAAATTGAGCCACCCCCTGGGTTGCGGAGCATGGTGTGGTGTTGGACGCCCGCCAGGTACAACTTAATGGTATTGTAGGAGAGATGTAACTGGTGATGACAATGGGCAATGAAGGCCATGATGTAAGGAATGTCCGCCAGGCCACCCTGCGGGTGCAGACGCGAAAACTCCTGGAAGGTTCTTAGGCCTGAAAGATAGTTCCTGGCCGTATTGGGGGCGAGGGACTGCTGCGCCAGGTCTCTTGCCGAAGAGACGAGCATGCCTAGTCCATTGTCAGGGAACTGAAAGCGGGGTGGGATATCTGAGCGGCTCGGCCTCCGGCATGACCTGAAAAAAGAGGGGGAAATTAAACCGGGATAGTGCGTCAGCCGCCACATTTTGCTGACCCGGAATGTGGCTACAATGCACATGAAAGTTGTGTGACAGGGACAGCCAAACCAGCTGGCGCAATAGAGCTATGATTTTGGGGGACTTGGCCCTGCCCTTGGCTAAGATGTCGACCAAGGCCTGATTGTCCGTCACGAACATCACTGGCAAGTTAGCCCAGAGGTGACCCCATGCCTGAGCAGCTGCGACAATGGGGTACAACTCCAACAGGGAGGAGGTGCAGGTGGACTCGGCAGCCTCTAGGACTGAAATGGGCCAATGGTCAGCTAGTCAACGGGGACCCCAAATGGCCGCGTAACCGCAGGATGCAGCGGCGTCTGAAAAAATAGTCGGGCAGGAGGGTGCCCACGGAGACACAAAGAAGGAGACGCCGTTCCATCGGGACAGGAACAATTCCCACATGGCCAGGTCTGCCATGGCCTGGCCGTCCAACCGGATGACACTGTCCTGCTCGGGTGCTGAGGGAAGAAGCTGGAGCAGCCTCGACACGAAAGTCCTCCCCTGGGGCATGATCCTAGAGGCAAAATTGAGCCGGCCCAGAAGAGAGAGGCACCTCGTGGAAGCCGCCTGGGAAATGACCTCCCGACACTGAGCGAGTTTCTCTTCCGGGAGGCTGGCCTGCAATAGAACCGAATCCAGGATGATGCCCAGGAACGAGACTCTCGTGGTGGGATCCTCCGTCTTGGACTCCGCGACCGGAAAAGCCAGACTGGCGAACATCTCCAGGACGGTGAGAATGCCAGACCTGCCCTGCGGATCTTCCACGGCCAGAAAGTCATCGAGGTAGTGGATGACTGACCGGAGGCCCCCGTGATGGACCAAGATCCAATGTAGCGCCTTGGCCAGTTGGGCGAATAACCAGGGGCTACTCTTGGATCCAAACGTGAGTCTGTTGGCGAAAAAATACTGATCAGCCCACTCGATGCCGTAGAACTGCCACAACTGAGGTTGGATGGGAAGGAGCTTGAACGCATCGGCAATGTCAACCTTTGCCAACCAAGCGCCCCTACCATGCAACAGGATGGCCTGAATTGCGTTGTCCACTGAGGAGTAACGCATGGCAAATTCCTCCAAGGGAATCAGGGAATTGAGGCTAGGAATTCCGGAAACATGAGGGGCGGACAGGTCATAAATCAACCTTTTTTTATTGGAATTATTTTTGGATACTAAGCCGATGGGATTGATGCGCCATGAAGCAAACGGGATGAGTGGGAAAGGGCCTATGAGAAACCCTTTAGCCACCTCAGACTGGAGCAACTCGCTAGTTGCTGGAGGGTCCAGGGTGGCGGACAGAAGATTCCTGCCTTCCCAGGGAACCTGTGGCAGCGTAATGAGCCCTGTGTGGAACCCCTTCCGAAAGCCTGCCAACAGGAACGCCACAAAGTCCTGATCATGGTGATCCTGAAGGAGAGCCGCCAAGAGGTCCACGTTGATGTCGGCTAGTCAGGACCCTTTAGCAGACTTTTTGGGGCAGGCGGACCGCGGATGGGCCCTGAAGCACAGGGAGCAGACGTGGAGGGATCTGCAGCTGGCATAAGAGCACCCTCCTGAGTTGAAATTATTGCAGACTTGGCTTCTTCCCAAGTAGACAATGGGCCTGCCCAGTTTGTCAGTGGAGGGGTTAGACGGTAGAGACCCGGAGGTTCCCGGGAGGGCCCTGTCCTGAGACGGGTGGGCGCTATTTGGGCACCATTCAGATGAGTGGAAAATTGATTGACACGTTGCACAGTTGGGTGCCCTGAGGCAAGCAAAGTGACGACAGAAGAGCTCCGTATCAATTAAGGACCAGCTGGTGACATACTGGAACTGTGCCAACGCTGCCGCCGCCTTAGCCGAAAAGGAACGATGGTAGTCGTAGAAGGCCGAACCACCATACTTGTGACCCAGGTCAGTGACCAGGTACAAGTAGCTGTCCAGCTCTTCTCTCCTCTCCAGCTGTGCGGTGCAGACAATGTCTCTGAAGAGGCTGAAAGCCAAGACAAACTCGGGGATCGTCAACTTGCAGTTAAGCCGCGAGTCCTTGACCCTGAGGACCACAGACACATCCCCACAGTTGATGACCCTGTTCTCGGGCACATCTTGAGCGGCAATGAGGATCGACGCCAGATTAACATCATTCCCTGCCAGAATGTCCCTCTTGAGGTTGTCGGGAATGAAGTGTGAGGGGGACACCTGAGGAATGGGTCTGGGTGTACCTGGAGCCAGCCAACCCGAAGTGGATGGTGCAATCAGCGTGACGGGTGCCGGGGGCGCCATGGGTGTCCGGGATTCCAGCTCCGAAACCCTTGCCTGGACGTCTGCTACCGAGTTGACCAAGGAGTTTAGGGTCGATTGCAACTGTACCAGTGATAACTGGATGGAGGACCTCTCCTGCTGCACTGCTGAAGTGCTGGAGTTGGTCATGAGAAGCTTGTACAACTCTGCCTTCCTTGCGGTGGCCATCTGGCCTGATATGACCGACCCGGAGACAGACAGGCTGTCATCCATATCCGAAGCTGGAGACATAGCAGCGCTGTTGAAAACAAAAGGCGTGACAAATAAAGGGGGGGAAAAAAAAACGAGAGGGTGATGACGGAACGGTATTTGAAGTGGTGCACGATAGAGAACACGTACCGGAATAAGAACCCGTAACACGGCTTAGTAGAACCTGACCTAGCCGGACAGACAAAGGGACAAATTAAAAACGTGAACATAGATCTGATAGGTACACCGACGGAGTCAGTGGGAACTTACCTGTATAGGACCGATAGGAACGGAAAATAGGAAAAACCCTGAAATAAATGTAACAGGCGAAAATTTGAAAGTGCAGAAAAACGGGTGACCCCATACCTGTTAGAACCAGGCGAACTGGCTATGATGGGGCGCACCCCGAGGCCAAGTAACCGTCTGAGCATATCGGACCGGATACTTGACCGGAGAGGGCCGCCTGAGCGTACCAGGCGGTTGACAGAAGAGAAGGCGCATAGCCATGAGATAGAGGCTGCGCGTAGCAGCGGCCCGCGAAGGGCGGCAGACTGACATGGTGAACCTTTGAGCCATGGAAAGTGAAGAACGACCAGGGGAGCAGCCGAAGGATTGCCCCTTAGAAAAACAACCCGGATAAGTCAGCGGACAGGTGCATGAAACCCATGTGTTAGAGAAGAAAACATGAAGACCTGGGCGTACCAGGGATGTACCGTGCACTGGGCGAACCAGGGGAGACAATGTGACAAGACAAGAACTGTGACAAGACCACCGACAGCGCCCTGCACACAAACTAAGTGGCTATGACATGATGACAACAGTGGCCTGGGCGAACCAGGAAGACAAGACAATCCTGGGCATGACCAGGTGCCAGAAAGTGCGAATGAAGCAGGGTGAGTCCTGCACAGGATAGCCACCCTGGTGGTTAATGAAGGATCATCTCTGCATTAGGTGTCCCTGTTTCGTAAATTTTTTTTTTTTTAATCAAATATGTTTTTATTATTGATTTCAGACAATACAACATATTAGCGTTTCATATGTCGTATAGTAGATATGCAGGTCATGTAAGAAAATTTTTACATTATGACATATCCATTACATTACTTGTTGGTTTAAAACAAATAAACAAAATATAAAAGCAAAATACAAAAACATACAAACTGTTACCTTGTCTGTACCTTCATTAAGTTATGATCTATGACCATTACAATAAGCCAATTACAATTGCGGTATATCACTACGGACATCAATAAGAGGCGAAATGTCCCCAAAAGTGAAGATAAGTAACATATAATAAATAATAAGAGTAAATAATAATAATAATAAGGCCTTGCACAACTAGCTTGCAGAGTATGAGATACACATTTGCATTGAAATCAGTTAGATAAGCTTTTACAAGTCAGTCAAACATGTAGTATATCAGTGTATTTCAACCATGGATCCCAAATTTTTCTATAGGACTCATGTTTGTTCATTTGCCAGCTGGTCAGCTCCTCAATCCGGCATATCTGATGCACTTTTTGGAACCACTGCTGTATTGATGGTGGTTGCGGTTGTAGCCAAAGCAGCGGAATAAGACACTTAGCTGCTGCCACTAGGTGGGTTATCAATGATTTTCTTGATGGTCTAAATTGTGGTGTGGGAAGAGCTAGTAATACCAACTCAGCCGTCAATTTAGTCATCGACGGCATAAGTGCATTTATGTGTTTTTGAATTTCTGTCCAGAAGGAGCTCACCACCGGGCACGACCACCAAATGTGACTCAGAGTCCCAGTTTGCGCCTGACATCTCCAACATCTATCAGAGGACAACAGACCCATCTTAAGTAGCAGTTCAGGAGTTTTGTACCATCTGGATAAAAGTTTGTAATGGTTTTCTTGAATCTTCACACAAGTTGAGAAGCCATGCAAATATTTTAATATAAACTTGCTGTCGTCCCCTGATAGACTAATGCCCAATTCCTTCTCCCATGCTTGCATAAACTGTGGATGTTCTACTGATTTGGAAAAAGACAGATGTGAGTATATCGTAGACAGTCTTTGCTTTTTACTTTTTTGAAGGAGAATTAACTGTTCAAACTATGTCAATGGCCTAGTAGCTGGGTTGTGAGATAGAAATAGTGTGCATATGTTCTTAAAATGTTCAATATGCAAAAATTTGATTTCTGAGGATTGGATTGACGTCTGTAGGGACGTAATATCTGGGATTTTATTTTCAACAAGACAATCAGCTACTGTCATATCCTTTAGTTGGGACCATAAGGACCTTGAGATAGTTTCATCTTTTTTCACTACATATGGAATTATACATGCCGGTAGTAGTGGTGATGTGCCCTCCCATAATGTGTGCGTTTGTTGTAGTGATTTCCATACACGGATTGTGCCCTGTACTAGTGATAGTGAAAGTTCCTGAACTTCTTTACTGTCTGGAAGCCATAACATTTTTAAGTAAAACAGCCAAATCCGATTTTTGTCTTGGGTCTGTATCTAGCGAGGTATTACTTATTATTTCCAACCATCTTTGCAGGTGAAGTGCTATATAGTATTGTTTAATGTCGGGTAGGCCCAGACCACCCCTAGTTTTTTTCCGAGTAAGTGTCTTGTACGCTAACCTAGGTTTCCTTCCCTTCCATAGAAACTCAGAAAAGAGTTTGTAAAGGGTTTTTATATTATTATTTTTTTTTAAATACGGGTGTTTATTATTATTTTTTTTAAACAGTTTTTTTTTTTAAATACTGTTTTTTTTTTAACGGGTTTGTTTTTTTATACAGGTTTTTTTAAAATATATATATATATATATATATATATATATATTTTTTTTTTTTACTAAATACGGGTTTACCGTTACAATGCCATGGGATAGCGGACTACAATGCCAGGGGCCCACCACTAGCGAAGGCCAGGGCCGCGCAGTGACCTGGAGATCACATGTCCGCCATTAATTGATCTGTGGCAGCAGTCTGGCTACTAGCTTGTGCGGTTTAACAAGTGGAAGAACTGTAGAGGGACCCATTGGTGGAATAGTGACCTATGTAAATGTTTGAGGAGCAAAAATAGAAGAAGAACCACCAACCTGTGCCAGCTAACCCCCCTCCTCGCTTAAGCCTGGCTCCCTGTGCGTCTGCGCTCCACCGTGGAATGCAAGCTGACCCAGCAGCCACGGAGCCCGGTCAGGGGGTAAGTGACACACCCCTTATGCGCTGGAAGGCATGTGCGCTCCACCCTGGAACGCACGCCTCCGTGCGTCATCCCAGTGCCAGAAGGAGCCGGCCAACCCACCCCCCCCCGAGGGTAGCGAAGGGCACGCGCACTCCACCGTGGAACGCACGCTGCCGCCGTGCCGCCAGCCGCCAGGAAGGTAAGGAGATCGGCCGGCGTCCAGGAACAGGAAGCGCGTGGAACGCACCCGCCGAATGAAGCGCCGGTAAGGAGCTGGAACTGCCGCTGTCCTCTGCTCCGAAATACTGACTCCCACTTACCCACTTGATGTGAAGATCTTGCGTGAGGCGGCCGGAGGAACAAGGAGTCATAGGTCACAATCGCAAACGAAATATCCATGAACCGGAACGCCCACTAAGGTGAGGGAAGAGGGGGCTTATAAAGGCTCAAGCCCCTCCCACAAATGCAGGCTGAACTTCAGCCTTACCAACATATATATATATATATATATATATATATAAATGGAAATTCAAGGCAGCACTGGTAGTAGATGGTGTGGGTGCCAGCGGCGGAGTCACCTCACCAAGGTGCACCAAATAGAAAGAAGAATGACACCGCAGCACTCCGTTAGTGAAAAAAGTGGGACACTTTATTCACCTATGCGACGTTTCGGTCCGCTTGCTGGGACCATTATCAAGCAATACAACATTGTGAAGACTGTGGATATTTATGCAGTCATGACTAATTATCTTGCATAAGTGACAATTATTAAAACATTCAAAAAACAAAATGTAATAACTATGAATATGTATATCTGGGGTTTTTTTATATACCGATTACGGTTTCACTTTTTGTTACCCTCCAGACAAGTCACATTTTTTTCTGATGATATGTACTGTATATTTTGTTTTTTGAATGTTTTAATAATTGTCACTTATGCAAGATAATTAGTCATGACTGCATAAATATCCACAGTCTTCACAATGTTGTATTGCTTGATAATGGTCCCAGCAAGCGGACCGAAACGTCGCATAGGTGAATAAAGTGTCCCACTTTTTTCACTAACGGAGTGCTGCGGTGTCATTCTTCTTTCTATTTGGTGCACCTTGGTGAGGTGACTCCGCCGCTGGCACCCACACCATCTACTACCAGGAGTGCTGCCTTGAATTTCCATTTCTGTACAATACCACAGGAGCAGGCACCCTATTATTTGTTTCAAGAGCAAAGATTATCTACTTCAACGCGCATATATGGATCCACTGGTAAATCAGTCCTCACCGGCCACTTTTTCATACACTGACGCCGACAGGGACAGAATTGTTGGAGCATGTGGAGGCAATGTGGACTTTCTTTCGGTTCCCTCACCGCTTGACATCAAAAAGAGGTATGAACGTGACACAAAAAAATGCCTTACTTTGGAACTGCACTCCACTACTTTGGTGGAATATGTGAAAACCAACCGTATACCGAGGGGGATGCGTGTACAACCAAGATCCTCCATGTATTCCAATGATCCGGAATTCCGGTCAAAATATGAACAAATTTCTAATAAATATTCTCTGGATCTAATGCTTCTAAATATTGAATTTATGCGCAAAGATTTATTTTCTACAGCTACTAATAAGACCGAAGATGAAGCTGCATTGAGGGCAACCATGTCCACACAGGACGACTACTACAACAAATTTCAACCCCATCTTAATAAACTCAAAAGTGACATCCAAGAAACTAAGTGAGGAAAATGGCAAAGAGACACAACTGATTATACCACGGGACACGTTTACAATTGGAATGATAGTAATCGATCCTATCCAAATCCGAGCCAGAAAAGAACCAAAAAGCGTGACGACTCCAATACTGGTAATTCAGCTGCTTTTTTAGGGCCTCCACCAAATCTTGGAAAAAAGCCACAAGAAGGGGCGGTCGAAATAGAAATCGGTACCGTAAAGACAAGAAGCCAAAAGACGCCGAGAAAGACCAATGCTTGACGGTGGTAAATATATCTTCCCACATATTGACACCTGTACAAACACAGTTACTTGAAAAGGGTCTAAGTTTTTGTCCAGCCAGTGCCATTAATTGGTATGAATTGGAAGCCGATTTGTTGTATTTTTTTAGACTAATTAAACTAAAAATCCATTTTCAGGATGTACACAGTCTTACTACTCAGCCTATGCATGAATTACGCCTGTCTGATCGGGGACTGCGGGTTAGGAGGGATTTTTCCCCCCAAATTTCATCGAAGGCTTTTGACGTGTTTTCAGACGCGGTGTTGGGTGATATACAGGAACTAAAACAATCCGGGCTCTTGGATCGCATCCAACACCCCAATATTTCTAAACAGGAATTACATGCACTTGAGCAGTTGATCCATGACCGCTCCCTCACCATCAAGTCTGCTGACAAGGGTGGTGCGGTGGTGGTCATGGACACTGCTATGTATTTGACAGAGGCAGTCCGTCAGTTATCAGACTCCGCAGTTTATGTCAAACTCCAAAGGGATCCCAGATTTGATATACAACGTGAATTTAAGTCATTAGTCAACACCTACACACAAACTGGCCTCATTGATGAACAACTGAGCGAGTTCCTGCAGATAGAACATCCAGTCCCCCCTTTATTTTATTTATTAACAAAAATTCATAAGAATTTACAGTGTCCACCCGGCCGACCTATTGTTTCTGGCCGTGGCTCTCTACTCAGCAACGCTTCAATTTTTTTAGACAAGATTTTACAGACGTACGTAATCAACTCAAGATCTTATCTGAGCGACACCACAGATTTTTTGTCTAAGTTAGCAGACGTGACGATGCCGGAGGGCGCCATTTTGGCCTCCTTCGACATCGTCAGTCTGTATACTTCAATACAGCATGATTTAGGGATGACAGTTGTGGAATCCGCTTTAGTTAACTCTGACTATACGATTGAGGCACAAACTTTTTTCTTGGCTTTGTTACGCATGATTTTACATAATAATTATTTCCTCTTCGGGGATGATTATTACATGCAAATCAGAGGGACGGCCATGGGGACGAATGTGGCCCCCACTTACGCCAACATGGTCGTCTCCCATTTGGAGGAACGATACGTCTATGTGTCCCACCACTTCAGCCATGTGCTGAGGTGGTGGAGATACATAGACGATATTTTTGTTATTTGGACAGGCACTGCCTCCGAGTTACACCTGTTTCACAACTTTTTAAATAGTTTGATTCCTGATATACAATTTACTTTGGAGTTTTCTACCAATACATTACATTTTTTAGATGTTAATGTAAGGTACACTGGCAACGTGTTGAGCACTGAGGTTTACACCAAACCTACTGACCGCAATACCATCCTGAGGTTTGACAGTGCTCATCCCCGGATGATGGTGCGGTCGTTACCTTATAGCCAATTTATCAGGGCGAAACGCATAGTCAGTGATACCTCGACATTAAATGTAACTTTGGACACCATGACACAGAATTTTAGACAAAGACGGTACCCAGTTTCTGTATTGCAGCAACAACTTAAACGTATTAATCAAAAAGAAAGAAGTGAACTGTTTCAAGGTACTCCACGAAAACAGTTCCAGTGAATACCTTTTGTTTCTACTTTTTGTGAAGCAAGTCCACATGTCAATAAGATACTAAATAAACACTGGTCAATTCTCAAAACGGAACATAAAAATATCCCTGAATTCTGCAGTAGACCACTCATTTCTTACAAGAGAGCCCGTAATATAAAAGACAAATTAGTCAAAAACGATATAGGCTCACAAAAAAGCATACGTCAATTACTCTTGGCCCCGAAAAATAATGGCAGCTACCCGTGCCTCCACTGTGTAAATTGCAAATACACGGTGAAGGGACGGGTATTTACTCATCCACAAACTGGGATTTCTTACCCCCTTAAATTTTATCTGACCTGTGACTCGTGTTTTGTGATTTATGTTTTATGGTGCCCCTGTAAGTTATTATATGTGGGTGAAACCACATGTGACTTTAAATCCCGGTTTAACCAACACCGGTTCTCTATACGGAAAAAACGTATGGATTTGCCTGTTTCACACCACTTCGCGGATATGAAACATGTTGAAGGAGATCTTAAGTTTATGATCCTCGATCATGTTCCGTTACCGCGGACTGGAGGTGACCGCATAAGGATGCTCAAAAAACGTCCGAATGGATTTTTAAGTTACAAACTATTCGACCGATGGGTTTGAACGTAGAATATAGGCCTTGGCTTTTCATATGATTCCTTCTAGTTCTGTTTTCTGCCGATGTATGTGTTGAAAAAATTGTTGTTTTTAATGAATATATTTGGATAATATATTTCTTTTACTATTTCACTTTCAGGACCTGCGGTTGGAAGGGCTTTGCTCAAAGGGAGGCGAGATGCTCATTCTGGTCATGTACGGCCTGTCCCTGGATTACTGCTGATTACATTACACAATTATTACTGCCGTACGCGCTTTTATATAATTACTGTTGAGGATTTCCACCCGACAAGGGGTTAAACTGTGACGAACATAGTGGGAGGATGACGACCCCTCCCCCTGTTTTCTGTATGCAGATGCCGAGTGACGGTGCTTTATATAATTGCACGTCATTCGCCCATATAACCTGGGTGTTTTATCCTCTTACTACTGTATGACTTTCCTGTAAGGTATCCTTGCATGTATACTAGTTTCTATGACAGCGATGTGTTATGTTTGTTACTATGTGACGTTCCGCTGAGTGATCACGTGAATCACCCATAGTGACGTCACGGTCATGCGCATCTGCAGTTCCGGGACGCCGGATCCATGCGACGCAACTCGCTACATTGTATCCTCCCAGGATTGAGCACGCCTGATTCCACGCCTGGTCCTGTTAATTTTTTACACTTACAGGTGATGATGATTCACAGTTTATTGTCACTTATGTATTTTGATTGTAATAACTATGAATATGTATATCTGGGGGTTTTTTATATACCGATTACGGTTTCACTTTTTGTTACCCTCCAGACAAGTCACATTTTTTTCTGATGATATGTACTGTATATTTTGTTTTTTGAATGTTTTAATAATTGTCACTTATGCAAGATAATTAGTCATGACTGCATAAATATCCACAGTCTTCACAATGTTGTATTGCTTGATAATGGTCCCAGCAAGCGGACCGAAACGTCGCATAGGTGAATAAAGGGTCCCACTTTTTTCACTAACGGAGTGCTGCGGTGTCATTCTTCTTTTCTCTCTCTATATATATATATATATATTCTACTGGAACACCCTTTAACATATTAAAGGGGTTCTATCCTCGGATCTCCTGGGACAACTGCCACTCAACTGTATGAAGAGGCCACAGCCCTCCATGAACTCTTAGGCCCCTTTCACACGGGCGAGTTTTCCGTGCGGGTGCAATGCGTGAGGTGAACGTATTGCACCTGCATGGAATCCTGACCCATTCATTTCTATGGGGCTGTGCACATAAGCTGTGATTTTCACGCATCACTTGTGCGTTGAGTGAAAATCGCAGCATGCTCTATATTGTGTGCGATTTTCACGCGACGCAGGCCCCATAGAAGTGAATGGAGTGCGTGAAAATCACATAGCATCCGCAAGCAAGTGCAGATGCGGTGCGATTTTCACGCATGGTTGCTAGGTGACAGTCTATTCACTGTATTATTTTCCCTTATAACATGGTTATAAGGGGAAATAATAGCATTCTGAATACAGAATGCATAGTATAATAGTGCTGGAGGGGTTAAAAAAAAATTAAAAAAATGTTAACTCACCTTTAGGGATGAGCGAACTCGAACTGTATAGTTCGGGTTCGTACCGAATTTTGGGGTGTCCGTGACACGGACCCGAACCCGGACATTTTCGTAAAAGTCCGGGCTCGGGTTCGGTGTTCGTCGCTTTCTTGGCGCTTTTGTGACGCTTTCTTGGCGCTTTTTGAAAGGCTGCAAAGCAGCCAATCAACAAGCGTCATACTACTTGCCCCAAGAGGCCATCACAGCCATGCCTACTATTGGCATGGCTGTGATTGGCCAGAGCACCATGTGACCCAGCCTCTATTTAAGCTGGAGTCACATAGCGCCGCCCGTCACTCTGCTCTGATTAGCGTAGGGAGAGGTTGCGGCTGCGACAGTAGGGCGAGATTAGGCAGATTAACTCCTCCAAAGGACTTGATTAACTGATCGATCTGCAGCTGTGGATCATTGAGCTGCTGATCCTCAATTGCTCACTGTTTTTAGGCTGCACAGACCGTTTGTCAGTCTCATTTTTCTGGGGTGATCGGCGGCCATTTTGTGTCTTGTGGTGCGCCAGCACAAGCTGCGACCAAGTGCATTTAACCCTCAATGGTGTGGTTGTTTTTTGGCTAAAGCCTACATCAGGGTGAAGCTGTCACACCAAGTGCATTTAACCAGCAATAGTCTGTTCATTTTTTGGCCATATACAAAATCAGGGGCAAGCTGCGCCTGTCACCAAGTGCATTTAACCCTCAATGGTGTGGTTGTTTTTTGGCTAAAGCCTACATCAGGGTGAAGCTGTCACACCAAGTGCATTTAACCAGCAATAGTCTGTTCATTTTTTGGCCATATACAAAATCAGGGGCAAGCTGCGCCTGTCACCAAGTGCATTTAACCCTCAATGGTGTGGTTGTTTTTTGGCTAAAGCCTACATCAGGGTGAAGCTGTCACACCAAGTGCATTTAACCAGCAATAGTCTGTTCATTTTTTGGCCATATACAAAATCAGGGGCAAGCTGCGCCTGTCACCAAGTGCATTTAACCCTCAATGGTGTGGTTGTTTTTTGGCTAAAGCCTACATCAGGGTGAAGCTGTCACACCAAGTGCATTTAACCAGCAATAGTCTGTTCATTTTTTGGCCATATCCCAGTCTAATTCTGTCACTAAATCCATACCGGTCACCCAGCGCCTAAATACTAGGCCTCAAATTTATATCCAGCTAAATCTGTCCCTAGTGCTGTAGCTGGGCGAGTTATTTAGTGTCCGTTCAAGCACATTTCTTGTTCTGGGTTGAAATACAATTCCCAATTTAGCAATTTCATAATTTAGTGGTTCCTGCTATATCAGAGCTCTTTGAAATCTATCCCAAAAAGGGTATATAATATTGAAGGTGCACATAGGGTCATTCAGAGTAACTTCACACACACCCGCTACTGTGTATTTCCAAGTCTAATTCTGTCACTAAATCCATACCGGTGACCCAGCGCCTAAATACTAGGCCTCAAATTTAATTCCCTCTAAATCTCTCGTTACCCACCGCTGTACTGTTGTTGCTGGGCAAGATATTTAGTGTCCGTCAAAGCACATTTTTTGTTCTGGGTTGAAGTACAATTCCCAATTTAGCAATTTCATAATTTAGTGGTTTCTGCTATATCAGAGCTATTTGAAATCTATCCCAAAAAGGGTATATAATATTGAAGGTGCACATAGGGTCATTCAGAATAACTTCACACACACCCGCTACTGTGTATTTCCAAGTCTAATTCTGTCACTAAACCCATACCTGTCACCCAGCGCCTAAATACTAGGCCTCAAATTTAAATCCCTCTAAATCTCTCGTTACCGTTGTCCTGTTGTAGCTGGGAAAGTTATTTAGTGCCCGTCAAAGCACATTTTTTGTTCTGGGTTGAAGTACAATTCCCAATTTAGCAATTTCATAATTTAGTGGTTCCTGCTATATCAGAGCTATTTGAAATCTATCCCAAAAAGGGTATATAATATTGAAGGTGCACATAGGGTCATTCAGAATAACTTCACACACACCCGCTACTGTGTATTTCCAAGTCTAATTCTGTCACTAAATCCATACCGGTGACCCAGCGCCTAAATACTAGGCCTCAAATTTAATTCCCTCTAAATCTCTCGTTACCCACCGCTGTACTGTTGTTGCTGGGCAAGATATTTAGTGTCCGTCAAAGCACATTTTTTGTTCTGGGTTGAAGTACAATTCCCAATTTAGCAATTTCATAATTTAGTGGTTTCTGCTATATCAGAGCTATTTGAAATCTATCCCTAAAAGGGTATATAATATTGAAGGTGCACATAGGGTCATTCAGAATAACTTCACACACACCCGCTACTGTGTATTTCCAAGTCTAATTCTGTCACTAAACCCATACCTGTCACCCAGCGCCTAAATACTAGGCCTCAAATTTATATCCAGCTAAATCTCTCGTACCCTAGTGCTGTGTAGCTGGGCAGAGTTATTTAGTGTCCGTCAAGCACATTTTTGTTCTGGGTTGAAGTACAATTCCCAATTTAGCAATTTCATAATTTAGTGGTTCCTGCTATATCAGAGCTATTTGAAATCTATCCCAAAAAGGGTATATAATATTGAAGGTGCACATAGGGTCATTCAGAATAACTTCACACACACCCGCTACTGTGTATTTCCAAGTCTAATTCTGTCACTAAATCCATACCGGTGACCCAGCGCCTAAATACTAGGCCTCAAATTTAATTCCCTCTAAATCTCTCGTTACCCACCGCTGTACTGTTGTTGCTGGGCAAGATATTTAGTGTCCGTCAAAGCACATTTTTTGTTCTGGGTTGAAGTACAATTCCCAATTTAGCAATTTCATAATTTAGTGGTTTCTGCTATATCAGAGCTATTTGAAATCTATCCCTAAAAGGGTATATAATATTGAAGGTGCACATAGGGTCATTCAGAATAACTTCACACACACCGCTTCTGTGCATTTCCAAGTCTAATTCTGTCACTAAATCCATACCGGTGACCCAGCGCCTAAATACTAGGCCTCAAATTTAATTCCCTCTAAATCTCTCGTTACCCACCGCTGTACTGTTGTTGCTGGGCAAGATATTTAGTGTCCGTCAAAGCACATTTTTTGTTCTGGGTTGAAGTACAATTCCCAATTTAGCAATTTCATAATTTAGTGGTTTCTGCTATATCAGAGCTATTTGAAATCTATCCCTAAAAGGGTATATAATATTGAAGGTGCACATAGGGTCATTCAGAATAACTTCACACACACCCGCTACTGTGTATTTCCAAGTCTAATTCTGTCACTAAATCCATACCGGTGACCCAGCGCCTAAATACTAGGCCTCAAATTTAATTCCCTCTAAATCTCTCGTTACCCACCGGTGTACTGTTGTTGCTGGGCAAGATATTTAGTGTCCGTCAAAGCACATTTTTTGTTCTGGGTTGAAGTACAATTCCCAATTTAGCAATTTCATAATTTAGTGGTTTCTGCTATATCAGAGCTATTTGAAATCTATCCCTAAAAGGGTATATAATATTGAAGGTGCACATAGGGTCATTCAGAATAACTTCACACACACACGCTTCTGTGCATTTCCAAGTCTAATTCTGTCACTAAATCCATACCGGTCACCCAGCGCCTAAATACTAGGCCTCAAATTTATATCCCGCTGAATTTGAATACAATACATTGGGCCAAATAATATATTTGTTGTTGTGGTGAACCATAACAATGAGAAAAACATCTAGTAAGGGACGCGGACGTGGACATGGTCGTGGTGGTGTTAGTGGACCCTCTGGTGCTGGGAGAGGACGTGGCCGTTCTGCCACATCCACACGTCCTAGTGTACCAACTACCTCAGGTCCCAGTAGCCGCCAGAATTTACAGCGATATATGGTGGGGCCCAATGCCGTTCTAAGGATGGTAAGGCCTGAGCAGGTACAGGCATTAGTCAATTGGGTGGCCGACAGTGGATCCAGCACGTTCACATTATCTCCCACCCAGTCTTCTGCAGAAAGCGCACAGATGGCGCCTGAAAACCAACCCCATCAGTCTGTCACATCACCCCCATGCATACCAGGGAAACTGTCTCAGCCTCAAGTTATGCAGCAGTCTCTTATGCTGTTTGAAGACTCCGCTGGCAGGGTTTCCCAAGGGCATCCACCTAGCCCTTCCCCAGCGGTGAAAGACATAGAATGCACTGACGCACAACCACTTATGTTTCCTGATGATGAGGACATGGGAATACCACCTCAGCATGTCTCTGATGATGACGAAACACAGGTGCCAACTGCTGCGTCTTTCTGCAGTGTGCAGACTGAACAGGAGGTCAGGGATCAAGACTGGGTGGAAGACGATGCAGGGGACGATGAGGTCCTAGACCCCACATGGAATGAAGGTCGTGCCACTGACTTTCACAGTTCGGAGGAAGAGGCAGTGGTGAGACCGAGCCAACAGCGTAGCAAAAGAGGGAGCAGTGGGCAAAAGCAGAACACCCGCCGCCAAGAGACTCCGCCTGCTACTGACCGCCGCCATCTGGGACCGAGCACCCCAAAGGCAGCTTCAAGGAGTTCCCTGGCATGGCACTTCTTCAAACAATGTGCTGACGACAAGACCCGAGTGGTTTGCACGCTGTGCCATCAGAGCCTGAAGCGAGGCATTAACGTTCTGAACCTGAGCACAACCTGCATGACCAGGCACCTGCATGCAAAGCATGAACTGCAGTGGAGTAAACACCTTAAAACCAAGGAAGTCACTCAGGCTCCCCCTGCTACCTCTTCTGCTGCTGCCGCCTCGGCCTATTCTGCTGCTGCCGCCTCGGCCTCTTCCTCCGCCTCTGGAGGAACGTTGGCACCTGCCGCCCAGCAAACAGGGGATGTACCACCAACACCACCACCACCACCTCCGTCACCAAGCGTCTCAACCATGTCACACGCCAGCGTTCAGCTCTCCATCTCACAAACATTTGATAGAAAGCGTAAATTCCCACCTAGCCACCCTCGATCCCTGGCCCTGAATGCCAGCATTTCTAAACTACTGGCCTATGAAATGCTGTCATTTAGGCTGGTGGACACAGACAGCTTCAAACAGCTCATGTCGCTTGCTGTCCCACAGTATGTTGTTCCCAGCCGGCACTACTTCTCCAAGAGAGCCGTGCCTTCCCTGCACAACCAAGTATCCGATAAAATCAAGTGTGCACTGCGCAACGCCATCTGTAGCAAGGTCCACCTAACCACAGATACGTGGACCAGTAAGCACGGCCAGGGACGCTATATCTCCCTAACTGCACACTGGGTAAATGTAGTGGCAGCTGGGCCCCAGGCGGAGAGCTGTTTGGCGCACGTCCTTCCGCCGCCAAGGATCGCAGGGCAACATTCTTTGCCTCCTGTTGCCACCTCCTCCTTCTCGGCTTCCTCCTCCTCTTCTTCCACCTGCTCATCCAGTCAGCCACACACCTTCACCACCAACTTCAGCACAGCCCGGGGTAAACGTCAGCAGGCCATTCTGAAACTCATATGTTTGGGGGACAGGCCCCACACCGCACAGGAGTTGTGGCGGGGTATAGAACAACAGACCGACGAGTGGTTGCTGCCGGTGAGCCTCAAGCCCGGCCTGGTGGTGTGTGATAATGGGCGAAATCTCGTTGCAGCTCTGGGACTAGCCAATTTGACGCACATCCCTTGCTTGGCGCATGTGCTGAATTTGGTGGTGCAGAAGTTCATTCACAACTACCCCGACATGTCAGAGCTGCTGCATAAAGTGCGGGCCGTCTGTTCGCGCTTCCGGCGTTCACATCCTGCTGCTGCTCGCCTGTCTGCGCTACAGCGTAACTTCGGCCTTCCCGCTCACCGCCTCATATGCGACGTGCCCACCAGGTGGAACTCCACCTTGCACATGCTGGACAGACTGTGCGAGCAGCAGCAGGCCATAGTGGAGTTTCAGCTGCAGCACGCACGGGTCAGTCGCACTACAGAACAGCACCACTTCACCACCAATGACTGGGCCTCCATGCGAGACCTGTGTGCCCTGTTGCGCTGTTTCGAGTACTCCACCAACATGGCCAGTGGCGATGACACCGTTATCAGCGTTACAATACCACTTCTATGTCTCCTTGAGAAAACACTTAGGGCGATGATGGAAGAGGAGGTGGCCCAGGAGGAGGAGGAGGAGGAGGAGGAAGAGGGGTCATTTTTAGCACTTTCAGGCCAGTCTCTTCGAAGTGACTCAGAGGGAGGTTTTTGGCAACAGCAGAGGCCAGGTACAAATGTGGCCAGCCAGGGCCCACTACTGGAGGACGAGGAGGACGAGGATGAGGAGGAGGTGGAGGAGGATGAGGATGAAGCATGGTCACAGCGGGGTGGCACCCAACGCAGCTCGGGTCCATCACTGGTGCGTGGCTGGGGGGAAAGGCAGGACGATGACGATACGCCTCCCACAGAGGACAGCTTGTCCTTATCCCTGGGCAGCCTGGCACACATGAGCGACTACATGCTGCAGTGCCTGCGCAACGACAGCAGAGTTGCCCACATTTTAACCTGTGCGGACTACTGGGTTGCCACCCTGCTGGATCCACGCTACAAAGACAATGTGCCCACCTTACTTCCTGCACTGGAGCGTGATAGGAAGATGCGCGAGTACAAGCGCACGTTGGTAGACACGCTACTGAGAGCATTCCCAAATGTCACAGGGGAACAAGTGGAAGCCCAAGGCCAAGGCAGAGGAGGAGCAAGAGGTCGCCAAGGCAGCTGTGTCACGGCCAGCTCCTCTGAGGGCAGGGTTAGCATGGCAGAGATGTGGAAAACTTTTGTCAACACGCCACAGCTAACTGCACCACCACCTGATACGCAACGTGTTAGCAGGAGGCAACATTTCACTAACATGGTGGAACAGTACGTGTGCACACCCCTCCACGTACTGACTGATGGTTCGGCCCCATTCAACTTCTGGGTCTCTAAATTGTCCACGTGGCCAGAGCTAGCCTTTTATGCCTTGGAGGTGCTGGCCTGCCCGGCAGCCAGCGTTTTGTCTGAACGTGTATTCAGCACGGCAGGGGGCGTCATTACAGACAAACGCAGCCGCCTGTCTACAGCCAATGTGGACAAGCTGACGTTCATAAAAATGAACCAGGCATGGATCCCACAGGACCTGTCCGTCCCTTGTCCAGATTAGACATTAACTACCTCCCCATAACCATATATTATTGGACTCCAGGGCACTTCCTCATTCAATCCTATTTTTATTTTCATTTTACCATTATATTGCGAGGCTACCCAAAGTTGAATGAACCTCTCCTCTGCCTGTGTGCTAGGCCTAAATATATGCCAATGGACTGTTGCAGTGGTGGGTGACGTGAAGCCTCATTCTCTGCTATGACATGCAGACTGATTCTCTGCTGACATGAAGCCAGATCCTCTGTTACGGGAGCTCTCTCCTCTGCCTGGGTGCTGGGCCTAAATTTATGACAATTGACTGTTGCAGTGGTGGGTGACGTGAAGCCTGATTCTCTGCTATGATATGAAGACTGATTCTCTGCTGACATGAAGCCAGATTGTCTGTTACGGGACCTTTCTCCTCTGCCTGGGTTCTGGGCCTAAATTTATGAAAATTGACTCTTACAGTGGTGGGTGACGTGAAGCCTGATTCTAGGCTATGATATGAAGACTGATTCTCTGCTGACATGAAGCCAGATTGTCTGTTACGGGACCTTTCTCCTCTGCCTGGGTTCTGGGCCTAAATTTATGAAAATTGACTCTTACAGTGGTGGGTGACGTGAAGCCTGATTCTCTGCTATGATATGAAGACTGATTCTCTGCTGACATGAAGCCAGATTCTCTGTTACGGGACCTCTCTCCTCTGCCTGGGTGCTGGGCCTAAATTTATGACAATGGACTGTTGCAGTGGTGGCTGACGTGAAGCCTGATTCTCTGCTATGACATGCAGACTGATTCTCTGCTGTCATGAAGCCAGATTGTCTGTTACGGGACCTCTCTGCTCTGCCTGTGTGCTAGGCCTAAATATATGCCAATGGACTGTTGCAGTGGTGGCTGACGTGAAGCCTCATTCTCTGCTATGACATGCAGACTAATTCTCTGCTGACATGAAGCCAGATTGTCTGTTACGGGACCTCTCTCCTCTGCCTGGGTGCTGGGCCTAAATTTATGACAATGGACTGTTGCAGTGGTGGCTGACGTGAAGCCTGATTCTCTGCTATGACATGCAGACTAATTCTCTGCTGACATGAAGCCAGATTGTCTGTTACGGGACCTCTCTCCTCTGCCTGGGTGCTGGGCCTAAATATATGCCAATGGACTGTTGCAGTGGTGGCTGACGTGAAGCCTCATTCTCTGCTATGACATGCAGACTAATTCTCTGCTGTCATGAAGCCAGATTGTCTGTTACGGGACCTCTCTGCTCTGCCTGTGTGCTAGGCCTAAATATATGCCAATGGACTGTTGCAGTGGTGGGTGACGTGAAGCCTCATTCTCTGCTATGACATGCAGACTGATTCTCTGCTGACATGAAGCCAGATTGTCTGTTACGGGACCTCTCTGCTCTGCCTGTGTGCTAGGCCTAAATATATGCCAATGGACTGTTGCAGTGGTGGGTGACGTGAAGCCTCATTCTCTGCTATGACATGCAGACTGATTCTCTGCTGACATGAAGCCAGATTCTCTGTTACGGGACCTCTCTCCTCTGCCTGTGTGTGTGCTGGGCCTAAATATATGCCAATGGACTGTTGCAGTGGTGGCTGACGTGAAGCCTCATTCTCTGCTATGACATGCAGACTAATTCTCTGCTGACATGAAGACAGATTCTCTGTTACGGGACCTCCCTCCTCTGCCTGGGTGCTGGGCCTAAATATATGCCAATGGACTGTTGCAGTGGTGGCTGACGTGAAGCCTCATTCTCTGCTATGACATGCAGACTGATTCTCTGCTGACATGAAGCCAGATTCTCTGTTACGGGACCTCTCTCCTCTGCCTGTGTGTGTGCTGGGCCTAAATATATGCCAATGGACTGTTGCAGTGGTGGCTGACGTGAAGCCTCATTCTCTGCTATGACATGCAGACTGATTCTCTGCTGACATGAAGCCAGATTCTCTGTTACGGGACCTCTCTCCTCTGCCTGTGTGTGCTGGGCCTAAATATATGCCAATGGACTGTTGCAGTGGTGGCTGACGTGAAGCCTCATTCTCTGCTATGACATGCAGACTAATTCTCTGCTGTCATGAAGCCAGATTGTCTGTTACGGGACCTCTCTGCTCTGCCTGTGTGCTAGGCCTAAATATATGCCAATGGACTGTTGCAGTGGTGGGTGACGTGAAGCCTCATTCTCTGCTATGACATGCAGACTGATTCTCTGCTGACATGAAGCCAGATTGTCTGTTACGGGACCTCTCTGCTCTGCCTGTGTGCTAGGCCTAAATATATGCCAATGGACTGTTGCAGTGGTGGGTGACGTGAAGCCTCATTCTCTGCTATGACATGCAGACTGATTCTCTGCTGACATGAAGCCAGATTCTCTGTTACGGGACCTCTCTCCTCTGCCTGTGTGTGTGCTGGGCCTAAATATATGCCAATGGACTGTTGCAGTGGTGGCTGACGTGAAGCCTCATTCTCTGCTATGACATGCAGACTAATTCTCTGCTGACATGAAGACAGATTCTCTGTTACGGGACCTCCCTCCTCTGCCTGGGTGCTGGGCCTAAATATATGCCAATGGACTGTTGCAGTGGTGGCTGACGTGAAGCCTCATTCTCTGCTATGACATGCAGACTGATTCTCTGCTGACATGAAGCCAGATTCTCTGTTACGGGACCTCTCTCCTCTGCCTGTGTGTGTGCTGGGCCTAAATATATGCCAATGGACTGTTGCAGTGGTGGCTGACGTGAAGCCTCATTCTCTGCTATGACATGCAGACTGATTCTCTGCTGACATGAAGCCAGATTCTCTGTTACGGGACCTCTCTCCTCTGCCTGTGTGTGTGCTGGGCCTAAATATATGCCAATGGACTGTTGCAGTGGTGGCTGACGTGAAGCCTCATTCTCTGCTATGACATGCAGACTAATTCTCTGCTGACATGAAGACAGATTCTCTGTTACGGGACCTCCCTCCTCTGCCTGGGTGCTGGGCCTAAATATATGCCAATGGACTGTTGCAGTGGTGGCTGACGTGAAGCCTCATTCTCTGCTATGACATGCAGACTAATTCTCTGCTGACATGAAGACAGATTCTCTGTTACGGGACCTCTCTCCTCTGCCTGGGTGCCGGGGCCTAAATATCTGAGAATGGACTGTTCCAGTGGTGGGTGACGGGAAGCCAGATTCTCTGCTATGGAACCTCTCTCCAATTGATTTTGGTTAATTTTTATTTATTTAATTTTTATTTTAATTCATTTCCCTATCCACATTTGTTTGCAGGGGATTTACCTACATGTTGCTGCCTTTTGCAGCCCTCTAGCTCTTTCCTGGGCTGTTTTACAGCCTTTTTAGTGCCGAAAAGTTCGGGTCCCCATTGACTTCAATGGGGTTCGGGTTCGGGACGAAGTTCGGATCGGGTTCGGATCCCGAACCCGAACATTTCCGGGATGTTCGGCCGAACTTCTCGAACCCGAACATCCAGGTGTTCGCTCAACTCTACTCACCTTCTCTTGATCGCGTAGTTCCCGGTCTCTTTACTTCTTGAATGATGAGCTGTGGGCTAAAGGACCTGTGGTGACATCAGATCACATGCTCCATCACCACGGTGATGGACCATGTGATTGGAGCATGTGATCTAACGTCACCACAGGTCATTTAGCCCACAGCTAATCATTCAAGAAGTAAAGAGACCGGGAACTACGCGATCAAGAGGAGAAGGTGAGTTAACTTTTTTTAATTTATTTTTTAACCCCTCCAGCACTATTATACTATGCATTCTGTATTCAGAATGCTATTATTTTCCCTTATAACCATGTTATAAGGGAAAATAATACAATCTTCAGAACATCAATCCCAAGCCCGAACTTCTGTGAAGAAGTTCATGTTTGGGTACCAAACATGCGCGATTTTTCTCACGCGAGTGCAAAACGCATTACAATGTTTTGCACTTGTGCAGAAAAATTGTGCATTTTCCCGCAAAGCACCCGCCTCTTATCCGGGCCAAAAATAAGATGCCCGTGTGAAAGAGGCCTTAGACTTCGGCCTCATGCACACGGCCGTTGTTTGGGTCCGCATCCGAGCCGCCGTTTTGGCGGCTCGAATGCGGACCCATTCATTTCAATGGAGCTGCAAAAGATGCGGACAGCACTCCGTGTGCTGTCCGCATCCGTGGCTCTGTTCCGCGGCACCGCAAAAAAAATATAACAGAAAGCGATACCTCATAAAATATTTATTACTTAACATTCCCAATATGCCTACTTTATGTTGTCACCATATTGTAAATTTTTTTAGGACATTAGGAGGTTTAGAATTTTAGAAGCAATTCTTAAACGTAAAAAAAAAAAAAAAAAATTTTTAAGGACCAGTTCAGGTCTGAAGTCACTTTGTGGGGCCTACATAGTGGAAACCCCCCATAAATTACCCCATTGTAGAAACTACACCCCTGAAGCTACTTAAAACTGATTTTACAAACTTTGTTAACCCTTTAGGTGTTCCACAAGAATTAAAGAAAAATGGAGAAGACATTTCAAAATTTCACTTTTTTGGCTGATTTTCCATTTTAATCCATTTTTTTACTTAACACCTCGAGGGTTAACAGCCAAACAAAGCTCAATATTTATTAACCTGATTCAGCGGTTTATAGAAACACGCCACATGTGGTCGTAAACTGATTTAAGGGCATACGGCAGGGCAGGAAAGGAACACCATATGGTTTTTGGAAGGCAGATTTTGCTGGACTGGTTTTTAGATGTCATGTCCCATTTTAACCCCCCCTGATGCACCCTTACAGTAGAAGCTCCCAAAAAGTGACCCCATTTTGGAAACTAGGGGATAAGGTGTCAAGATTATTGGTACTATTTTGGGGTATATAAGATTTTTAATTGCTCTATATTACATTTTTTGTATATCCATAGTCTACAAGTTTGCTGATTGCTCTGCCTTCTGAGTGCAAAAGTTCCAATCCCAGACCCTTTTTTTTCTCCAATGCTCAGGTTGTTTCACTTTGTAGTCATACAAACGGTTTCCAGAGGCTAGGTGCACTCACGTACACCTGCACCCTAGAGGGAAGTATTAGAACAAATAGTTAAGTTCCACCAGGTATTTATCGCAATCAGCAGGTTTTATTCTACTTACAAAAAAGTCTAAAATCTCAGTCATAAAAACAAGTCTTTTTCATCACAGATCCACCCGACCCGGGTTTCGCCAGTCCAGCTTCGTCAGGGGCAAGCTGGACTGGCGAAATCCGCGTCGGGTGGATCTGTGATGAAAAAGACTTGTTATTATTAATGAGATTTTAGACTTTTTTGTAAGTAGAATAAAACCTGCTGATTGCGATAAATACCTGGTGGAACTTCACTATTTGTACTAATACTTCCCTCTACGGTGCAGGTGTACGTGAGTGCACCTAGCCTCTGGAAACCGTTTGTATGACTACAAAGTGAAACAACCTGAGCATTGGAGAAAAAAGAGGGTCTGGGATTGGAACTTTTGCACTCAGAAGGCAGCGCAATCAACAAATGTGTGGACAATTTAACTGTGAAGCGACCTATACTCACGTCGCTTGGTGGATCTCCAGCGCCGATAAGTACACCAAAAATTGGAGATTGTTTTTATATTGTTTATATCCATAGTCTGAGAGCCATAACTTTTTTTATTTTTTGGCTGATTATCTTAGGTAGGGTCTAATTTTTTTGGGATGAGGTGACGGTTTAATTGGTACTATTTTGGGGGGAATACGCCTTTTTGATCGCTTTGTGTTGCACTTTATGTGATGTTAGGTGACAAAAAATGGCCTTTTTAGCACAGTTTTTATTTTAGCTTTTATATGGTGTTCACCTGAGGGTGATGTCATGTGATATTTTTATAGAGAAGATTGCTTTGGATGCAGAAATAATATGTATACTTTTTTTTACATTTATTTCACTTTAACACAATAATAGCAGTTTTGAAATCATATTTTAGTGTCTCCATTGACTGGGAGTCATAGTTTTTAGCTGTGTTTTTTTTAGCGATTTTCTTATGTAGGAGCTCATTTTTTGCGGATGAGGTGACGGTTTTATTGGTACCATTTTGTAGTACATACGCCTTTTTGATCGCTTGGTGTTGCACTTTTTGGGATATAGGGTGACAAAAATGGCTTTTTTGGACACAGTTTTTTTTAATGATGTTTATCAGATGGGGTATATTATGCGATATACAGGGTGGGCCATTTATATGGATACACCTTAATAAAATGGGAATGGTTGGTGATATTAACTTCCTGTTTGTGGCACATTAGTATATGTGAGGGGGGAAAATTTTCAAGATGGGTGGTGACCATGGTGGCCATTTTGAAATCGGCCATTTTGAATCCAACTTTAGTTTTTTTCAATAGGAAGAGGGTCATGTGACACATCAAACTTATTGGGAATTTCACAAGAAAAACAATGGTGTGCTTGGTTTTAACGTAACTTATTTTTTTCATGAGTTATTTACAAGTTTCTGACCACTTATAAAATGTGTTCAATGTGCTGCCCATTGTGTTGGATTGTCAATGCAACCCTCTTCTCCCACTCTTCACACACTGATAGCAACACCGCAGGAGAAATGCTAGCACAGGCTTCCAGTATCCGTAGTTTCAGGTGCTGCACATCTCGTATCTTCACAGCATAGACAATTGCCTTCAGATGACCCCAAAGATAAAAGTCTAAGGGGGTCAGATCGGGAGACCTTGGGGGCCATTCAACTGGCCCACGACGACCAATCCACTTTCCAGGAAACTGTTCATCTAGAAATGCTCGGACCTGATACCCAGAATGTGGTGGTGCACCATCTTGCTGGAAAAACTCAGGGAAACACATCATCATGTAGAAATTTTGCATATCCAGTGGCCTTGAGGTTTCCATTGATGAAGAATGGCCCCACTACCTTTGTACCCCATATACCACACCATACCATCAATTTTTTGGGTTCCAACAGTCTTGGAGGGATCTATCCAATGTGGGTTAGTGTCAGACCAATAACGGTGGTTTTGTTTGTTAACTTCACCATTCACATAAAAGTTTGCCTCATCACTGAACAAAATCTTCTGCGTAAACTGAGGATCCTGTTCCAATTTTTGTTTTGCCCATTCTGCAAATTCAGTGCACCGATCTGGGTCATCCTCGTTGAGATGCTGCAGTAGCTGGATTTTCTAAGGGTGCCATTTGTGAGTAGTTAATATCCGCCGAAGGGATGTTCGACTAATGCCACTCTCCAGTGACATGCGGCGAGTGCTATGCTGTGGGGTCTTGCTGAATGAAGCTAGGACAGCCACTGATGTTTCTTCATTAGTGACAGATTTCATGCGTCCACATTTTGGCAAATCCAGCACTGAACCAGTTTCACGAAACTTAGCAAGCAGTTTGCTAACTGTAGCATGGGAGATGGGTGGTCTCGTAGGCTGTCTTGCATTGAAATCTGCTGCAATGACCTGGTTACTGTGTTCACCAGACATCAACACAATTTCTATCCGCTCCGCACGTGTTAACCTCGGCGACAGGTCAATGGCTGTAAACAAAGAGAAACTTGTAACTCATGAAAGAATAAAGTTACGTTAAAAGCAAGCATTCCATTGTTTTACTTTAGAAATTCCCAATAAGTTTGATGTATCACATTACCCTCTTCCTATTGAAAAAACAAAAGTGGGATTCAAAATGGCCGACTTCAAAATGGCCGCCATGGTCACCACCCATCTTGAAAAGTTTCCCCCCTCACATATACTAATGTGCCACAAACAGGAAGTTAATATCACCAACCATTCCCATTTTATTAAGGTGTATCCATATAAATGGCCCACCCTGTATTTATAGACCCAGTCGTTACGGACGCGGTGATACCTAATATGTGTGTTTTTTCCTTTTATTTATTTATTTCATTATTATTTAAAAAAAATGGGAAAGGGTGTTTTTGTTTTTCATTTTTTACTTGAAACTTTATTTTTTTATTTAAAAACACTTTATTTTGCTTTTTTAACTTTATTTCTTTCCCACTATGGGACTTCAACTTTTGAGGGTCTGATCCCCCCTGCAATGCATTACAGATGTATTGTAATGCATTGCCTGTTGGTGTATTATACTGAGTATTACACTAACAGGTTTCCTAGGAGACCGGGCCTGGGGCTGGATCCCCTCGGCCCCCGTAGAAGGCAGGTCCTGGTGCCACGCAAGGCATTGGGCAGCCTCTGCATGGCATCGGGATGCCTTGTGACCCATCGGATCCCCGCCACAGCAGCACGGGGACACGATCTGCTCCCTCACCCGCTGCATGCACCTTCTATGCCTTGGTCAGCGTGATCGTGGCATAGAAGGGGTTAATCAGCCGGCATCAGCTTTTACAGCAATGCCAGCGGATACAGCAGGGGCCTGGCTATCAAGGACTGTCGGGCACGCACACGGCTCCCGTGCCGGCCCGATGACTATGACGTATTAGTGCGTCAAAATGCAGCAAGTCACTTGCCGCCATGACGTACTATTACGTCATATGTCTGGAAGGGGTTAACAACTGTGAGGCAGTGACAGGCCTCATACTGTACATGATAGAGGTGGGGAGGGGGTGGATATTTCAGTCCACACCCCTATTCCACCACAGGTATTCACCTGACCAGGTGAGGCCAGTTGGGTTTAACCACTGGGGAGATAAACTAGCCATCAGTGTATGAGTCCAAGGGGACTTGGAAACGTAAATCTGCAGAGGCTTTGTCTGGTCTCAACCAGGATGGATGAGAGGCCACGAGGCTGAGAAAAGCCAGATCTTACCCAGTGTGTGGACTGCGCTCTATAGGTGAGTTAGACACAACCTACAGTACAGACCAAAAGTTTGGACACACCTTCTCATTCAAAGAGTTTTCTTTATTTTCATGACTATGAAAATTGTAGATTCACACTGAAGGCATCAAAACTATGAATTAACACATGTGGAATTGTATACATAAAAAAGTGTGAAACAACTGAAAGTATGTCATATTCTAGGTTCTTCAAAGTAGCCACCTTTTGCTTTGATTACTGCTTTGCACACTCTTGGCATTCTCTTCATGAGCTTCAAGAGGTGGTCACCTGAAATGGTCTTCCAACAGTCTTGAAGGAGTTCCCAGAGATGCTTAGCACTTGTTGGCACTTTTGCCTTCACTCTGCAGTCCAGCTCACCCCAAACCATCTTGATTGGGTACAGGTCCGGTGACTGTGGAGGCCAGGTCATCTGGCGCAGCACCCCATCACTCTCCTTCATGGTCAAATAGCCCATACACAGCCTGGAGGTGTGTTTGGGGTCATTGTCCTGTTGAAAAATAAATGATGGTCCTACTAAATGCAAACTGGATGTAATAGCATGCCGTGGCATGTGCGGGAAAGAGGGTGGGCCCTCAGGCCTGCCTCCTTTAACATTTTTTTACGTACAAAATTACTTAAATCTACGCCAGCAAGGGAGTTGGTGTATAATTTACAGTAGATTGTTGCACATCCTACTGGAGGAAACAACAAAGTTATGTAGAGGTCTGCGCTTACACATACCTTTGACTCCTCCTCCAGCAGCACAGACACTATTAAGGCCAGCATGTAAATTGCTGGTCTTTATAAATGTGCCGCCAACACAGGGCCGTCTTCAATATTGATTGGACCCTGGGCAAAAATTTACTTGGGCCCTCTGGATCCCGCCATCCCACACCCTTGCCTGCAATCACGGCCTCCACCACAACACACACACAAAAATATCCACACACCTAGTAGAGTATCATGAATGACTGTAAATACTTCCAGTTCTGAAGACTCCAGCTCCTCAGGATCAGTGCTCTGGGCTGGAAGTGGGCACCGCTCTGCAGGAAGAAGACCGTGGCTCGGCCCACCCTAGCATTACAGTGCACCCTAGCACCCCACAGTATGCAAGCAGTACAGCACCCCACAGTATACAGCACCCCACAGTATGCAAATAGTATAGCACCCTATAGTATACAGCACCACACAATATGCAAGCAGTATAACACACCGCAGTATACAGCACCCCACAGTATACAGTAGAGCAGTACAGAGCACCACAGTATACAGCACCCCACAGTATACAGTAGAGAAGTATAGCACACTGCAGTATACAGCACCCCACAGTATACAGTAGAGCAGTATAGCACACCGCAGTATACAGTAGAGAAGTATAGCACACCGCAGTATACAGCACCCCACAGTATACAGTAGAGCAGTATAGCACACCACAGTATACAGCACCCCACAGTATACAGTAGCTTGCAGTATATTAGTATAACAGCCCTTGTCACCTTTTCCTGATGTAATCTTAACACAAAAAAGTTCCACAGTTAAGGCAAACTTCTCCTGCAGCAACACTCCTGGTAGAAAGGCACTTTGATTACCTCATAGCCATGTGACCAGTAATATTGCTAGGTTACTGGTCACATGGTGATAATGTCATCTAAGGTCCTTTCAGAATCACAGCTCTTAGTTCACTTCCTGGAGTGTCGGCAGGCATGGCAGCACCCCCCTGTGTAGCTGACAGCCTGACACCCGGGCAATGGCCAGCAGGGCTCAAGAAGGGAGCCCCCCAGGAGCAACTGGGCCCGGGCAGCTTTCCCTTTTGCCCCTTCTTAAAGACGGACCTGCACCAACATCAGTAAGGTATTGCTCTTTTAATGCAAAAGACTACTGCTGTGGAAAGGGTTCATTGCCTCCGGCACCTGCCACACTTTGAGATAGACTGGACATCTATATCTAAATTCTGCACCTCTCGGACCAGGAGTTAAATAAAGCATTAACAAGAGCAGAGCAGCACTCCTGTGGTTATCTTGGAAAGTTGCAAAGTGTATTTGAAATGAGACACAGCAATTGAAGAGAAGTAAACTCTGTGATATAACTGTGCCAATGGATGCTGTTTGTACTGCAGCTCTCGTCATCTACCCAGTAAAGAGAGATTTAATTTATTCTAATTAAACTGGCCTGCTTATTCCCGCCATCATCCGCTGGCCCCTGAGCTTGTACTCCTGCCTTGTACCCTGCTAACCATTCACCATCAAGGCCATCCCAACTACCACCAGCTACGGACATCAGTCAGGTAGTACCCAGAGGGAAAAAGAGTGCACCCTCCATTTACTGAGTAGTATTTGACAGTACTACTACCACCATCATAGCCACTACCACTCCTCCTCTGCGGGCAGCTGCATATTCTTTATATTTGGGTTAGAGTTGTATTACACTGGCAGATGAGCCTGACGATTGTCGGGAAGGAACGCTTCCTTTCAGACAATTATCTGCACTTTTCAATGAAGGAGATTGCTGCGATCTTTTCCACAGTATGTGGAGGAGTGTTCACTAATGCCACCGCTTATTCCCATACAGAATCATTATTTGCTGGCAGCAAAGCATGATTAGACATCACAATCTGTCGCCGGCAAACGATGATTCAACAAGCTTGTTCATCGTCTAAACAGCAACACCTTTACACGGGAAGGTCATTACTCATGAGTGTTTATACCAGTATAATACATCCCTTAACCCAGGCATCCTCAAACTGCGGCCCGCCAGCTGTTGTAAAACTACAACTCCCACAATGCCCTGCTGTAGGCTGATACCTGTAGGCTGTTCGGGCATACTTGGGGTTGTAGTTTTGCAACAGCTGGAGGGCCGCAGTTTGAGGATGCCTGCCTTAACCCGTAGGATACAGGAAATAGGGTCAGAAATTCCAGCGCCGTACAACAACGGTGCTCTGATCGGGCAGGCGCAGGAGCTGCGCCCGCCCAATAAGCTGCAGAGTTCCGACAGTCACTGATAACCGGACCCCTGCTGTATGCGCCGGCATCAGTGACCCTTGCACTGCCAAGGTCAGCGATGACCACGGCACGTGTGGTATCCTGCGGGGTGTCTATCGGGTCCCTGTGCTGCTGTGACAGGGACCCGATGGCTTGGACAGCAGCATAATGTTTTCCTTAGGCATAGTTGCTGCCATCCGTGTCAGCCTGTGAGATCCAGCCACCTGGATCTCACAGGCAGGAAGGCTGTAAGTGTATTACACTTTGTAATACACTTGCAGCCAATGCATTATAATACAGAAGTATTGCAATGCATTGTAAAGGGGATCAGACCCCCAAAAGTTAAAGTCCCAGAGTGGAACAAAAAAATTAAGGGGAAAGAAGTTATAAAAAATTTAGTTTCAAGTGAAAAAAGTGTCCTTTTCCCCCCAAAAAATTGTTAAAAATGGAAAAAGAGAAAACTAGACATATTAGGTATCACCGCGTCCGTATCAACCAGCTCTATAAAAATATCACATGATCCATCCTGTCAGGTGAACGCCATAAAAAAAATAAAAAAAAATAATACAGTGCCAAAACAGCTATTTCCTGGTCACCTTGCCTCACAAAAAGTGTAATACCAAGTAATCATCAAAAAGGCGTATTTAGCCCAAAAGCGTATCATTCAACAGTCATCTCATCCTGCAAAAAAAAGAGACCCTTACTAAGACAATTGTCATCTCATCCCGCAAAAAAGAGACCCTTACTAAGACAATTGGCCCAAAAAAAATATATAGCTCTCAGAAAATGGCAACACAAAAACGTGATTTTATTCTGTTCAAAAAGGCTTTCACTTTGTAAAACTTAACAAAAATAAAAATGATATATCACAATATCGCATCATATGCCCCCTCAGGTGAATGGTGAAAAAAAATAAAGAAAACTATGCCAAAAAAGCAAATTTTTTTCACCTTGCCTCACAAAAAGTGCTATACCAAGCGATCAAAAGCGGTCTTATGTACCCTAAAATGGTACCAATGGAAACATCACCTTATGCTGCAAAAAATGAGCCCCCACACAATCACTTACAAAATAAAAACCAGTGGCACCTGTAAACCAATCAATCAAAATCTGTGCTGCAAAAGCCATATGGCGCTCCTTCCATTCTGAGTCCTGCCATGAGCCCCACAGTAGTTTAACACCACATATCGGGTGCTGCCGTATTCAGGAGAAAATGGGTAACAAATTATGGGGTGTTTTTTCTCCTGTTACCTCTAGCAAACTCTGCCTCCAACATCCATATGACACTCCTTTCCTTCTGACCACTGCCACGTGCCCATAGTGCAGTTTTACCACCACATATGGGGTATTTATGTAAACTGCAGAGTCAGAGTAATATATATTAAGGTTTATTTTGCTGTTAACCCTTACTGTGTTGCAAGAAAAGTGTATTAACATAAAAAATGGACCAAAAAAGTTTTGCATAATTTGAGGGGTGTAGTTTCTAAAATGGGGTCATTTATGGGTGGTTTCCTGTACGTATTCCCCTTAAAATCACTTTATAACTGAATTGGTGCTTAAAAAAATGGTTTTGGAAATTTTCTTGAAAAATGGCTTCTAAACTTTCTTCAAAGCCTTCTAACAGCCTAAAAAAATAAAATGACATTTACAAAATGATGACAACCTAAAGCAGACGTATGGGGAATGTTGATTGATAATTTTTTTATGAGGAACTACTAACTGTTTTAAAAGTAGAAAAATGTTTCCAAATTTCTGGTAAATGTTGGTTTATTTTATAAATAAAGGTGAAATATATCGACTCAAATTTACCACTGTCATGAAGTACAATGTGTCACGAGAAAACAATCTCAGAATGGCTTGGATAAGTAAAAGCATTCCTAAGTTATTACCACATAAATGTGACACATGTCAGATTTGCAAAAATCGGCCTGGGATTTAAAGTGAAAAGTGACTCGGTACTGAAGGGGTTAAACTATATAATTTACAATTTTTACATTAAATGACAAGGGTACCAAACGCCCGTCTCCACTTCCTATGTTATTTATTGTAATCATTGCCATTTTACCAGTTAACAAACTGTACAGTGTTACATTTCATATTAACGTCTCAGTAGCATTCACTGACTGAAATCTTTAATTATTGCCCACAGCACTAATTTTCAACCAAAAAAAATTAAGACTACCTTAGTGGTAAACTGAAAAAGATAAATGTTTCCTTTTAAATGAGAAAAACCTAAGGGGTAGAATATGATATCACTGGAACATTTGCAATTACGTTATGCAATGCTAATATTGCAGCTAATATTGTTCTTAGGCCTCATGCACACAAACATATATTCTTTCCGTGTCCGTTCCCTGTTTTATTTTATTTTTTGCCATTCATTTCAATGAGTCCGCAAAAAAAATGGAATTCCGTTTCCGTATATATGTATTTACGTTCCGCTAAAAAAATAGAACATGTCCTATTATTGTCCGCATTATGGACAAGGATATTACTGTTCTATTCGTGGCCAGCTGTTCCGTTCTGCAAAATACGGAATGCACATGGATGTCATCCGTATTTTTTACAGATCCATTTTTTGTGGACCACAAAACACATACAGTTGTGTGCTTAAGGACTTGCAATGATTCTTACTAAACTTTTTTTTCTAAATTATTCTTTCCCTAACTCAGCTTTAATCTAGAACAATTCTTTTCATAAATTCTTTCTCAGTAAAAATATAACAGAAGCTCCTCAAACATTTTCAGACAATTTGCTATTTGTTTTTTTATTTTTATTCTGAAATTCTACTTTTATTATTTGGATGGTCCCTCCTGAGCTCTAATAACCCTTGCCAGTAGCCTACCAGAACTTTCCCCCCGCCTCAAAGTATTTTTGTTTTACAAAAAACCTGCGATTTTACGCCGTTTTCATTAAATGCTGCTTCAACCCCGCCTGAGCTGCTATAAGGGAGTCCTCACTTGCCCTGTCAGGTGTAATTGCAAACCTTTCCTCCGCCTCCACTACTACCGCTTTCAGCTTTTTCTGGGCTTCACGAGATTTAGTTTTATGTCTGCTAATTTTCTGAATATAAAGGCCTCTAGCGTACGCTTTGCAAGTATCCCACACCACACCCACACTTGCCGACCCAGCATTTTGCGCGTAGAACTCTTTCAATTCCTCCACCATGCCATTCTCCCCATCCACTAATTGTAGCCAAAGCGGGTTAAGTTTCCACGTCCCGATCCCAGGGAGATGCCTAGCGCCCGGATGTAATTCTATAAAAATCGGGGAATGGTCGGAGAGACTTCTAGGTAAGTATTTAATTTCCACCACCAACGACAACACATCAGGCGAACCTATAGCTAGTTCAATCTGTGACAGCGAATGATGAGAATTAGAGAAACACGAAAACTGACGCACACTCAGATTCCTCACCCGCCAAATGTCATGTAAGTCCAGTTCCCGCAGCACACTAGCAAAGTTAGAGTCCCTATTAGTTCCCGACATCCCTCTCCTATCCAGTGTCGCTGAAGGGCAGGTATTAAAATCACCTATAATCAGGATAGGGCATTGAGGCAGATCCTCAACATATCTCATGATTTATTTTATTACCTCGCTACTGTAGGGAGGGGAATGTATACCGCCACTAATATTAAGGACCAATGATAAAAGGTACAGTGGAGACAAACATATTGTCCACTATCGTCTATGCAAGACGAGTGACAAATAAATGGCAGAGATTTATGCACTAGAACACTTACACCCCTGGAATGAGAAGAGAATATGGAGTGAAATGCCTGGCCAATCCACGGCCTTTGCAAGACCGAAATAGTGTTAGTAGATAAATGAGTCTCTGACAGACAAAATATAGCAGGATGAAAGTGTTGTAGTGCCATAAACATCGCAGTACGTTTATTTGAATCACCTAAGCCCCTCACATTCCATCCTATTATCTTAAGACTATTTTCCATAGTACCACAGAATATATTTATGAAACACCAAAAACAACTCTATCATAAATATCTCGCATGGAGTTATTCGTATTAACACCTACATAGCTCAGAGAGAAACCACACAGAGGGTAATTCTAATTAAATATTCTTTATTGGATATCCAACACAAAAGATGGTATATCAGTTAAAAAACATATACAAAAGTGCATACTGAGAGCACAACGGTGTTACAATACATGTATAAAAACAGAGTAGGCTCCAAACCACTAAGGGACTAGTATCCCCCCATACACAGTAAAGCAGTATCAGCTAGGTGGGGCACATATAGCAATAAAGGCATCCAGAGCATACATGAACACTCCAAACATCTAAGGGAGTGTAAGTCTGAATGCCACCCACATCAAGCGGAGACTGCAAGGGAAGAGGGGGGGAAAAAAAAGACTGTTTAAAGTGCAAATACAAAAAGATTCCTACTGACCCTGGTCTGGAACCGCCGCCCGACGATCGTTTCGCAGAATGCTTCCTCTTGGAATATATTTACCATCCACGCACACCACAGCCATCATACACGTTTGCTCTTTACTCCTCATACACCATAGAAGTATTCGGGCCCCACTCCATCGCTTAGCCCACCCCTTCCCAACCCCAAAAACTAACCCAAAAACAAAACAACTAGCGGCAAGGACATGATCCCTACCCTGAAAAAAACCAATAGCAGGGCGAAAAAATTTCCCTACGGTCGGCCATACATATTGCGGAATAGTTGCCACAGGAAAACCTGTGTAAGAATGTACACACAGAACGGGTTACCCATGCTGACCTGCCCACATGTAGGTGAATCTGCAGCGTGCTGAACATAGTCAAAGTGCATAAGCATAGTTAAACATTTTCAGGTGACACCCGCAACTCGTCACCATAGTAACGTAAGGATCCGCAGATAGTATAAACAGAGGGTCATAAAAACAGTAGATAGTAATAAGGACCGACCATTACACAAAGCATTAATATGCAGAACATATCAAACATGTCCCTAAGCACATCTGACATATCTCATGTTCTCCAACACTATAATAGGCAGGACGCTCATCCCACAGATGCCGAGTTCTTCAACAAAGGCTCATTAATGTCAATCCACTGCGCCACCTCCAGGGGGGTGTCAAAGAAGCAAACTTCTCCATGCGCCACTACGCGGAGCTTGGTCAGATACATCATGGAGTACGGGATTTGTAGATTCCGAAGGCGTCTTTTCACATCTATAAACTTGACTCTCTTCCGTTGGACCTCTGCCGAGAAGTTTGGATAAATCACAATTTTGCTTCCCTTAATCAGTAGCTCCGGATGATCTTTTGCTTTCTTAAGGATAGTGTCCCTGTCCCTGAAGTGTAGCAGCTTCATTAGAACTGGACATGGTGGGGCTCCTGGTGGCGGAGCACGAAACGGCACTCTGTGCGCCCCTGCAATAGCAAACATCCTGGACAACAAGTCCTTGCCAAATTTAATAGTAATCCAATCTTCAAAAAAGGATACTGGATCAGGACCTTCAGCTTTCTCGGGGACCCCCACCAACCGGAGATTGTTCCTTCTTGAACGATTCTCTAGGTCGTCTGCTTTTGACATCCACAGGGTTACATTGTGAATAACCCTGCCCAGATCTATTTTAACAGGAGTCACTTGATCCTCCACTGTGCTCATTCTAGCTTCAACCTCAGTCATCCTATCCGTGACTTTTTTAAGGTCTTGGCGGAGAAAGGAGACACTTTCTTGCAGGCTTTCCATGTTAGCGGTGAGAAGAGCAAGTGAGTTATTGCTTTGCTGGACTGCCTTGAATATATCTTTAAAAGTAGGCTCACCAGTAAGTTCATCAGGCTGTCCCAACTGTGTGTGCTGAGGACATAGCGATGCAAGGCCACTAGGTGGAGCTGTTGTAACAGAGGCTGCAGCTCCAGCCATCTCCTCTGCTTGTGACTGCTCATGATCGGGTCCCAGTGTAGGCCATGCTGAGGCTTTCTGCCTCACATCTGTCTCCCCTGATGTAGCGATGGACGATGCAGGCGTCTCAGATGGAGGTAGGCTTGTGACTGAGCGGGCATGATTGCCCAGGCGGGCCGCCAGGTCTGCGGCCCGCACCTCCGATGCAGCGCCATCTTGCTTGACCGACGTGGACATGCCGGCCTCCTTCAGCTCCCTCTCCTTTCTGCCAGTACGAGTCATTGCGCTCTGTACAGGGCCCGCATACTCTCCGGTGCCCCACAGTGAAAGTTAGAGCAGCGGCGCTTGCTGCAGAGACAGGACAGGATTCCTCAGGATAGCCGGCGGCAGGTCAGGAGCTCCCCTCAGGCACGTCCGCTCACATGCCCGACCAGGCCACGCCCCCTACTTTTATTATTAAGATGCGCTCTACTCTGTATGGTAATTTGTCCCTTTCTCTGTTGTTGCATTGTTATTAACAATGGCGGATCACAACAGGGACATTTTGGGGTGGCAGCTCTGAGTCTGACATCTCTGTGGGGCCAATTGCTGCCCTAAACACCCAATATCCCCTCTAAGGTGCAGGGCCACAAAGCTTCTATACTGCCCCAGCTTAGGGTAACTGTCTCCTCCCTCTTGCCAAGCTGTTGTGTCCTTGCCAGAAAAGCAGGAGCAGAGGAGCAGCACGGCAAGGAGGAGGAGGCAGCACCAGCTTTGAGAAAGCATGAAAGACTGCAGGTACATCTACTACATTATCTGTACCCAGAGACAGTGGCATAACTAGAAATGACTGCGCCCCACAGCAAATTATTGAATGCCCCCCCCCCAGTAACTTTTTTCCTCCTCCTGTGTAACCCCTACTTCTGTGGCTAGTCAAAAACGTTCTCAGATCGGGCCAAGCAGCCACTCTATCCTTTCCCTATACATATCAGTCAGACCACACATGGAATACTGTGTACAGTTCTGGGCTCCTGTAAACAAGGCAGACATAGCAGAGCTGGAGAAGGTCCAGAGGAGAGCAACTAAAGAAATAACTGGAATGGGGCAACTACAGTACCATGAAAGATTATCAAAATTAGGGGGAGATCTAATTAATATGTATAAATATATCAGGGGTCAGTACAGAGATCTCTCCCATCCTCTATTTATCCCCAGGACTGTAACTGTGACGAGGGGACATCTTCTGCATCTGGGGGAAAGAAGGTTTGTACACAAACATAGAAGAGGATTCTTTATGGTAAGAGCAGTGAGACTATGGAACTCTCTGTCTGAGGAGGTGGTGATGGTGAGTACAATAAAGGAATTCAAGAGGGGCCTGGATGTATTTCTGGAGTGTAATAATATTACAGGCTTTAGCTTCTAGAGAGGGGTCGTTGATCCAGGGCGTTATTCTGATTGCCTGATTGGAGTCGGGAAGGAATTTTTTCTTCTCCTAAAGTGGGGAAAATTGGCTTCTACCTCACAGTTTTTTTTAGTTTTTTTGCTTCCTCTGGATCAACTTGCAGGATAACAGGCCAAACTGGATGGACAAATGTCATATTTCGTCCTTATGTACTATGTTACTATATATACTGTATGTCATGTCCCTGTATATAGTGTCACTGTACAGAATTTCATTGCATAATACTGTTGAGAGTGCCCTGACAATAAAATCTTTTAGTCCTCCACTGCTGCCCATGCTTCCATTATAGCTACAGGGGCAGATTGGCCATAGACCCTAGAGGAAAATTTTCCAGTGGGCCGATGCCCAGGGGGCCACTCAAGCCCTCTTGATGGCCCCAAGCCTTGTACATAATGATCTGACGCTCAACGGCCACAGGTGCCCTCCTAACCTCAACTGTGATACAGTTAAATACTGTGGTTGGGGCGTCAGTATTTTATGCTGCCTTGTGATATTTAGTTCTACTGGGGTGGTATTCTGTGCTGCAATATGGAATTTCAGGCCCCCACCTACTTCTGTTGTCCCTGCCTACTTGTTTTGTCCCGTCTTCTGTCAATTTGGACCCACCTACAACATGAGGCAACTTTTCGTTTTTTTTCCAGGGCCACTTTAAGTTCCCAGTCCTCCCCTGTATAGCTACAGTAAATCCCTGTCCAGAGAGTTATCACTGTGTTTTTTGTCACATAGGACTGCAGGTAACATCTACTACATTATCTGTAGTCAGAGACCTCTCACTGTGTCATCTCTGATGTTACATAATACTGCAAGTGACATCTACTATGTTATTTGTACTCAGAGACTCTGGTGGACCTGTGCCCTGGCTTCAACTTCCAGGACACCAACATGAGATGCTGAACAGTTCATTGTCACACTGAGGTAAGAACCAATAGCACAACAATCTCACCATCTGTTGCCTGGCTGTCTTGTTTGCACATTTATCCAGTGTTGACATCTTATTTTCTCTTTATTTCCAAGTTTCCAGGAATTTATGTTCATAACTGTTTCTTGAGTTCCTGTTGAAGACCTCAGACTTAAGAAATCATCTGGCAGCGACTCTGAGAGACGATGATGCCACAGCCCAAGGCGGAAAACTAGATCTGTTTTACTGAAAGCTTCCAAGATTCTGCATATGAGCAATAAATGGCAAACAAATCCGTGTTCAGAACCCGCCCTCTCAGGGTCCCAATACTTCAATTATAAACACTATTTATCAGATGCTGTTGGCCTTGGCAGACCTACTAGTATCTACCAGTTTATAATTTTGGATATTGGGCATATGAACGCACTTTAGATTCCTGCATATACCATTCTTTTAGAGTGGGTAAACAGCTTCAGGCCAACGAGGTAGCTCTTCCAGAACCCAGAAGACTGCCCAAATCCACCAGTAGCATTTGTAATTGTGGCTAATGAAGGGTTTAAATTGTCATCCCAAGTGATGCAACCCTTCTAAGACTTGACTTGGTGACTGGAGGCGCATTTTGAAGTGTAGGGTGTTCATGTCGTTCCTACAGATGGATCTGGACAATGCCACCCTGTAGTCCTACACAACTTTACCAGAATCTGTGATGCTTCCCTGGATGATGACCTGAAAAAAATAAAAGATCTCCTCAACTGTCACTTTATACCACATCCTGCATGGATGGCCTAAAACATCAGGAATCGCTGTTCAGAACTCAGACTACTTCAGCAGCCCTCAGGAGATAGACAGTTTAGTGTACCCATTTTTATAGTTAGTTTACCTGTTTAGTTAGTGTAGAGACTTGCAACAGAATGAGGACCCTCGAAATGGGCTTGCAAGCTGGGGTGTTTTACTGCTTGTGAAGTAACTTGTCTTGCTGTGTGATTAGGACAGGTTTTGTTTGCACTAATAGAATAGAAACATAGAATGTGTCAGCATATAAGAACCATTTGGCCCATCCAGTCTGCCCAAACTACTGAATACTAATAGTATGGCGGCCATTTTATTTTATTACAAGCCATTATAACTAATGAAAGGTATTTGGGAATATATTTATAATAAAGTAATATTTAATTATTTTTTCATTTTCTTAATTTCCGGAGAACCCCTTTAAAGACCACAACAGAATTATTATGCACACTACTTAAAGGGGTTATACAGTGATTAAATATATTGATGGCCTATACTCAGGATTAGGCTTGAGAGAATCAAGTTTAGGATTAGGGTTGAGCAAACCTGAACTGTAAAGTTTGGGTTTGTACCGAACTTTAGGATTTTTGGACCCTGGACCCGAACTCGAACGTTTCAGCAAAAGTTAGGCGATATTATGGTGCTTTTTGAAAGGCTGCAGAGCAGCCAATAAACAAGCCATCACAGCCATGCCTACTAATGGCATGGCTGTGATTGGCCAGTGCAGCATGGGACCCAGCCTCTATATAAACTGGAGTCACGTAGTGCTGCACGTCACTCTGCTGTTACTAGTGTAGAGAGGGGATGCTGCTGCTGTGAGGGAGAGAATAGGAAAGAATATTTAACCCTTTCACGACCAAAGGTCATTGATACCCCAGTGTCCAGGTCAAAATTTACAAATCTGACATGCGTCACTTTATGTGGTAATTGCTTTGGAACACTTTTATTTATCCAAGCCAATCTGAGATAATTTTCTCGTGACATATTATACTTCATGATAGTAATAAATTTGAGTCAATATATTTCACCTTTATTTATGAAAAAATCCCAAATTTATCAAAAATTTAGAAAAATTCACAATTTTCAACATTTCAATTTCTCTGCTTCTAAAACAGAAAGTCATACCTAATAAAATATTTATTACTTAACATTTCCCATATGTCTACTTTATGTTGGCATCATTTTGGAAATGTAATGTTATTTTTTTAGGACGTTAGAAGGCTTAGAAGTTTAGAAGCAATTCTTAAAATGTTTAAGAAAATTTCCAAAACCCACTTTTTAAGGACCAGTTCAGGTCTGAAGTCACTGTAGGTGACAACACTAGACGCTTTTGCAAAGCGTCTGGTTGCCACAGCAACCATTGGGCGCTGCCATCGCAGCGCAGCAGCCCCGATGGTAGAGAGAGGGAGGCCCCTCCCTCTATTAACCCCATGGATGCCGCTGCCACGGCATCTATGGGGTTACAGCAGAGTGTCAGCATAGAGCTGACACTCTCTGCTGATGGCAGCGGCTCAGGAATGGAGCCGCCGCCATCACACACAGCAGGGGGACCGCATCGGAGGCATCCATAAAAAGGGGGGCGGGGGGTTGGGGGGTACAGACAGCATTGAGGGGCATCGCAATTGGGGGCAGGAGGAATGTATGGGGCGGGAGGGGGCGGACTGCATCAGCGCACTGGGCAGGCTGCATGAATGTGGATGGGAGCGAGGAGAACTTCATAAGGGGCAGGCAGGGACAAGGGGGGCTTGGATGCGCACTGATCGGGGGGCTCAGATCGGGGGGGGCACGAGGACACTATCCGATTTCATGCTCTGACCTGCAGAGCGCAGATCAGAGCCTGAAAACCGGCATTTTTTCACTGCCGCAATCCGATTGGTTAGTCTGCACAGACTAACCAATCGGAACGATTGCCGGCAAGGGGCCAATCTGATTGGTCCCCTGCCGGCATTGCTGCACTTTATGCTGTCCGTGACAGCAGCAGGACAGGGGCAGAAGCTTTGCAGCGCTTGTGCAAATATATTGATTGAGTCCGTGACAGCGCTGCGTTGACGTTTATACACGTGGTTGCTGCACGGGGCATGTGCAAATATCACGTATATAAATGGATTGCAGTCGGGAGGGGGTTAATCAGAAGTGCTTGTTAACTCAGCGATATACCTAGATTTAGTTTTGTCGGTGCAGTGCACAATCTTTTTTACCCGGCCCTGAGCCCAGTGACAGAGAAAAATAACTTTTATCCGTCTGTTAGGTGGGCGGCGGCGGCCATTTTATGCAAGCTCAGTGCACCAGCACATCATATGTGCTTTTGTGACATTCAAATCCAAGCTTGAAATACTGCAATAATTTTCTGGAATTTAAGAAAACACCCTTTTTGGGCAAAATACTCAGTTTTACAGCCCTTGCTGCATCTGTCGGTGTGAAATTCAAGCGTTATATAATGCTGTCATATTCTTGCAGACTTGTGATTGTTAAAAACAAGCTTGAAATACTTCTATAATTTCCTGGGTTTTACACCCATTTTGGCAATACCCTCCATCTTGGGCCTCTGTTTCATTATTCAGTGTGCAATTTAAGCTAGAAATGTAGCTATAATTTTCTGGGTTTTAAAAAATACTCATTTTGGGCAAAATACTTAATTTGCGGCATTGTCTGCATCTGTCAGTGTGAGATACACGCTTTATATACTGCTATGCTATTCTGGTATTAAACACCCATTTAGGGCAAAAATCTTAATTTTGCAGCCTTTGCTACATCTGTCATTGTGAGATACCATTTACATACTGCTGTGCTATTCTGGTATTAAATAAACACCCATTTTGGGCAAGATCCTAAATTAGAGAAATATGAGGAGAGCGTCAAATAAGGGACGTGGCCTCGTCGAGGTTCTGCTGGTGGAGCTCCTGTTGCAGGGAGAGGGTGTGGTCGATCTGTGCCAGCTACACGCACAAGTGAAACACCTTCCTCAGGTGCGATTAGGCAACAATGCCTTCAGCGGTATTTGGTCGGGCCTAAAGCGGCTCTACGAATGGTGAGGCCAGAACAAGTACATGCGATAGTAGATTGGGTGGGAGACAATGTAAAGTAACTGGAGGCACTGTCAGCAACCCAGTCTCCTGCTGAAAGATCAGAGTTGGCACCTGCAGCCGATGTCCATCAGTCTTTCACCTCACCCTCTTGCAAATCAGCCAAGCAGTCTGAGCTCCAAGTCATGCAGCAATCTCTTTTGCTTTTTGATGACTCTGCTAGCAGGGTTTCCCAGGGCCATCCACCTAGCCAGAACGGGAAGAGGCACCAATGCCCAACCACTTATGATTTAAGATGAGTACATGGGAGGACCATAGCAGCACGTCTTGGATGATGACGAAACACAGGTGCCAACTGCTGTGTCTTTCGAAAGTGTGCAGACCGACAAGGAGGGTAGGGGTGAAGACTGGGTGGAAGATGATGTGGAGGACGATGAGGTCCTCAACCCCACATGGAATCAAGGTCATGCGAGTGACCTGTGTAGTTTGGAGGAAGAAGCTGTGGTCGCACATAGCCACCAGCACAGCAGAAGAGGGAGCAGGGTGCAAAAGCGGCTAGTGCCGATAATGCCTCCTTGAAAAAACGCTGCTGGAGATAATGTAAGATGTTGTGGCACAGGAAGAGGGATCATTTCATAGGGTTTCCAGCCAGTCATTCACAAGTGGCTCTGAGGGTGGGTTCCTGCACCCTCAAACGCCAAGTACACAATTGTCCAGCCAGGGAACAGTTCTGGAGGATGATGAGGTGGAAAATGAGGAGGAGGAGAAGATGGAGGAGGAGTAATCGTGTTCACAGCAGGGTGGCACCTAAACCAGCTCATGGCCATCATTGGTGCGGGGCTGGCGGGATACAGAGGACACAGACAATACACCTCCCACAGAGGACAGCTTTTCGTTGCCTCTAGGCAGCCTGGCACACATGAGCGATTACATGCTGCAGTGTCTCCACAATGACCACCGAGTTGCCCACATTCTAACTTGTGCTGATTACTGGGTGGCCACGCTGCTGGATCCCCATTACAAGGTCAATGTACCGTCCTTAATTCCATCACTGGAGCGTGATCATAGGATGTGCAAGTAAAAGTGCACGCTGGTTGACTTGCTGCTGGTGGCACTCTCACCTGACAGCAGGGGCACAGTGGAAGCACAAGGTGAAGGCAGAGGAGGAGAAAGAGGTCGCCAATGCAGCTGGTGCACTACCAACACCTTAGAAGGCAGGGTTAGCATGACCGAAATGTGGAAAAGCTTTGTCAGCATGCCACAAACACCAGCACCACCAGCTGATATGGAATGTCTTAGCAGGAGGCAGCATTTCACCAACATGGTTGAGCAGTATATGTGCACACACCTTCACGTACTGAATGATGGGTCTGCCCCTTCAACTTCTGGGTCTCCAAATCGGGCACATGGCCTGAGCTTGCCCTTTACGCCTTGGAGGTGCTGGCCTGCCCTGCAGTCAGTGTATTGTTTGAACGTGTATTTAGCACGTCAGGGGGAGTTATCACAGACAAGCGCAGCCGCCTGTACACAGCCAATGTGGACAAGCTCACAATCATTAAAACCATGGATTCCACAGGACTTGTCCGTACCTTGTGCAGAATAGACATGCATACCGACCTTACCCAGCAATTGTTATACTACAGCGCAATTGCTCATTGTTGTATTTTTTATATTTCCCACTCTTTTGGGGTGTACCTTAATAAAAAAAAAATATATATTAAAAATTAAAACCAAAAACCAGTGTTGGCTACCTCGTCCTCCTCCACCGCCGCTTCCACCTACACCGCTACGTCCACCGCCTCCTCAACCTCCTAGTCCATATGGACCTCCACCTCATGTATAACGATTTTTTTTTTTTATTTGTACGTATTTTATTTTATGTCATTTCACTAATATGTCTGTCACATTTTCGGGTGAAATTCACAAAATTTTTGCTGTGATATACCCCTGATCTACCTAGTAGACAGGTAAACAAATTTCCGTAATTTGTCTGTTACATTTTTGGGTGAAATTCACCAATTTTTTGCTGTGATATACCCCTGCTCTACCTAGTAGAAAGGTTAATAAATTTCACAAATTTTTCTGTTACATTGTCAGGTGACATTCACCAATCAATTTTTTGCTGTGATATACCACTGCTCTACCTAGTAGACAGGTTAATAAATTTCACACATTTTTCTGTTACCTTGTCAGGTGACATTCACCATGTTTTGGCTGTGATATACCCCTGCCCTACCTAGTAGACAGGTAAACAAAATTCACTAATTTGTCTGTTACATTTTTGGGGGAAATTCAACAATTTTTGGCTGTGATATACCACTGCTCTACCTAGTAGACAGGTTCATAAATTTCACTAATTTTTCAGCTACATTCTTCGGTGACATTTTACAATTTTTGCCATGAATAAATCCCTGGTCTTCGTAGGTAAAAGTGACCAAAATTTTTTAAATTCATCTGTTCCATTGGTGGGTGACATTAACCCATTTCTGGTGATGAAAAACCCCTGCTCTGCATAGGTGACAGGGACTTAAATTTCTAAAATTTGTCTTTAATTGGTCCTTTTATTTGATCCTTCTGCTTGAATAATTTGTCCCACATTTCACCTTGATCACATTGCAGCCATTTCGTCTTTAATTGTCCCTTTCATTTGATCCTTCTGCTTTAATAATTTGTCCCACATTTCAGCTTGATCACATTGCAGCCATTGACCTCCCTTGGATGTGGTCTCCCTTTCTCAAGGTCCCTCTCCGGCGTGGAATCCTGATTCGCCGCTGTGATCAACATGGTAGGTGCAGAAAAGAACATTGAAAGTTGATAGAGCAGATATCCAATTGGATTGTGGACATCATGGGGATGTGCGACATGGTGGAGCAGTATTTGTGCACATGCCTACACGTAAAGACTGATGGGTCTGCCCCCTTCAACTTCTGGGTCTACAAATTGGGCATATGGCCTCAGCTTGCCCTTTACGCCTTGGATGTGCTGACCTGCCCTGCAGCCAGTGTATTGTCTTGACGTTTGTTTAGCACGGCTGGAGGGGGTTATAATAGGTTATATTTCCCAATGTTTTGGGGTTTACCCTAATAAAAAAATAAAAAATAAAATTAAAATAAAACCAAAAACCAGTGTTGGCTACCTCCTCCTCCTGCATCGCTGCTTCCGTCTAAACCGCCACATCCAGTGCCTCCTCAACCTCTTACTACATATGGACCTCATCCTCCTATATCAAGATTAATATTTTTAATTTAATTTTTATCATTTCCCTATCCACATTTGTTTGTAGAGCACTTGCCATGCTCTTAACCACATTGTGCTGCCATTTTTTAGCCCTCTAGCCCTTTCCATGACTTTTTTTAGTGACATTTTAGTGCTCCAAAGTTTGGGTCCCCATTGACTTCAATGGGGTTCGGGTTTGGGGTCAAGTTCGAAACTCGAACTCAATCTTTTTTGTGAAGTTCGGCCAAACCCATCGAAACCCGAACATCCAGGTGTCCGCTCAACTCTAAAGAGCTTCTTAGATTATTTCTTTTAAGATACACCACATCAAGTAATGGCATGGTTCTCACTGTACATTAAGCTAAGATATGACAAGAACCCCATTGTTAGTGGTCTCATTTTAGTGGGTGTGTTGCTGTGGGGCTAAGCTCTTACAGAAATACAGGTCCTTCTAAAAAAAATAGCATATTGTGATAAAGTTCATTATTTTCTGTAATGTACTGATAAACATTAGACTTTCATATATTTTAGATTCATTACACACCAACTGAAGTAGTTCAAGCCTTTTATTGTTTTAATATTGATGATTTTGGCATACAGCTCATGAAAACCCAAATTTCCTATCTCAAAAAATTAGCATATTTCATCCGACCAATAAAAGAAGAGTGTTTTTAATACAAAAAAAGTCAACCTTCAAATAATTATGTTCAGTTCTGCACTAAATACTTGGTCGGGAATCCTTTTGCAGAAATGACTGCTTCAATGCGGCGTGGCATGGAGGCAATCAGCCTGTGGCACTGCTGAGGTGTTATGGAGGCCCAGGATGCTTCGATAGCGGCCTTAAGCTCATCCAGAGTGTTGGGTCTTGCGTCTCTCAACTTTCTCTTCCCAATATCCCACAGATTCTCTATGGGGTTCAGGTCAGGAGAGTTGGCAGGCCAATTGAGCACAGTAGTACCATGGTCAGTAAACCATTTACCAGTGGTTTTGGCACTGTGAGCAGGTGCCAGGTCGTGCTGAAAAATGAAATCTTCATCTCCATAAAGCTTTTCAGCATATGGAAGCATGAAATGCTCCAAAATCTCCTGATAGCTAGCTGCATTGACCCTGCCCTTGATAAAACACAGTGGACCAACACCAGCAGCTGACATGGCACCCCAGACCATCACTGACTGTGGGTACTTGACACTGGACATCAGGCATTTTGGCATTTCCCTCTCCCCAGTCTTCCTCCAGACTCTGGCACCTTGATTTCCGAATGACATGCAACAGTCCAGTGCTGCTTCTCTGTAGCCCAGGTCAGGCGCTTCTGCCGCTGTTTCTGGGGAATGCGGCACCTGTAGCCCATTTCCTGCACACGCCTGTACACGGTGGCTCTGGATGTTTCTACTCCAGACTCAGTCCACTGCTTCCGCAGGTCCCCAAAGGTCTGGAATCGGTCCTTCACCACAATCTTCCTCAGGGTCCGGTCACCTCTTCTCGTTGTGCAGCGTTTTCTGCCACATTTTTTCCTTCCCACAGACTTCCCACTGAGGTGCCTTGATACAGCACTCTGGGAACAGCCTATTTGTTCATAAATTTCTTTCTGTGTCTTACCCTCTTGCTTGAGGGTGTCAATGATGGCCTTCTAGACAGCAGTCAGGTCGGCAGTCTTACCCATGATTGCGGTTTTGAGTAATGAACCAGGCTGGGAGTTTTTAAAAGCCTCAGGAATCTTTTGCAGGTGTTTAGAGTTAATTAGTTGATTCATATGATTAGGTTGAATCTACACAGTCCCTTTAGAGATCCTCGGGATATAATTCATAATACTATGTTGGTCTGTGGGACCAAATAATCCCTTTAGGGATCTCTTTTTAACAGTTAAAAAGCTTTACTTTATTGTTTATAATATTTACTCACAAGACATAAACAAAAATTAGAGAAAATATAAAGAAAAGTTCTTTTAAAAATCTCAGTTGTGAGGAGTTAGGAGAAAAAGCAATAACTAAGCCTAGTTTTGCAACCTTTGCTGGCAATATCTTGCTAGATACAGTATATTGACAATTATCACATGGTATGGTGACTGTAGGTGTGTGAGAGCCTCACCTTTTGAATAAGAATCACTTGGATATCTATTTATGGGTTTAGCACTGGGACTATATGCTTTATTTATTTGGAGTGCAAGTAGAAAACCTTTATTTGAGGCCTCCTGTATTCAGTTCCTATTGTACTGGGGCTCACAGATTGTTTCCAGACCCCTGCTTATGATACTTTTATGTCTGCACAACAATTGGATACAGATTGGCTTACAATGTTGCATCTATTTATGCCATAGAGGTCAATGTAGCCGTATCTCTCTGTCCATACAGCTGCCAAACTTCTATTTCCTGACTTGCTATTCTAGCTATCTGACACTAGGGGTCGGCTTCACACACCGTATCTAATCAGTCACAATCTGCCACTATATGCTTTTATATAAAGTCTGTATCTCAGCGTGAAAGACTCCTCTCATTTCCTCACAAACTGCCTAAAAACGACATCACATAACTACACCCCTCCCGACATGTTTCACCATACCATGTGATAATTGTCAATATACTGTATCTAGCAAGATATTGCCAGCAAAGGTTGCAAAACTAGGCTTAGTTATTGCTTTTTCTCCTAACTCCTCACAACTGAGATTTTTAAAAGAACTTTTCTTTATATTTTCTCTAATTTTTGTTTATGTCTTGTGAGTAAATATTATAAACAATAAAGTAAAGCTTTTTAACTGTTAAAAAGAGATCCCTAAAGGGATTATTTGGTCCCACAGACCAACATAGTAATATGATTAGGTTAATAGCTTGTTTAAAGAACCTTTTCATGATATGCTAATTTTATGAGATAGGAATTTGGGGTTTTCATGAGCTGTATGCCAAAATCATCAATATTAAAACAATAAAAGGCTTGAACTACTTCAGTTGGTGTGTAATGAATCTAAAATATATGAAAGTCTAATGTTTATCAGTACATTACAGAAAATAATGAACTTTATCACAATATGCTAATTTTTTGAGAAGGACCTGTATGAGAGGATGCACATTGGGCTTAATAATAAGAGTTTGAAGGCTGAAAGAAAAGGAATGTAGAGACAATATATTGGAAGTAGAAAGGGGCAGACAGATGAATGATGGTAAAAAGAGGAAGCAAAGGAGACACGGCAAGAGAATGGGTACACATTATCTGAACATGGAAATGGATTCTGTGTATTCAATCCTTTCTTCTTCTGGTGCCCAACGACTTGTGCTTGGTGACTACCGACCATGGTTTCATCCTAGACAGTGGGGGTAGTTGTAGTGCTGTGCTTTCCAGAGGTAGCCAGGAATCTATATGTATCAGATCTGTTGCAAGGTGAGTCCATATTTCCGATAGGTCCGATGGTGTGTGAACTGTGTACCTTTTTACTTCTTTGCTGAAGTTAAGGCCAAATGGGTAAATCCAGCTGTACATTATTTAGTGGCCTCTTAGGTATTCTGTAAGGGGCTTGTGGATGCTCCTTTTATTTAGTGTTGTGGGAGATATATCCTGGTACATATGAATTGCCTCCGCATCATGAAGAAGTTCTTTCCTCTCTTTTGCTGCTCGGAAGGCTGCAGTGTCCCGGAATCTAAGTAGGCCGCAGACCACATTACACGACGATTATCCCTTTCCTGGAACCGGGCACAGGGACCTATGGATCCTTTCTATGATGATATGCTGTGCTCTTTCTCTTCCCAAGCTGCTGCATGTAAGGCGTTGGGCTCAATAGTTTCTGGCAGTCCCTTCATTCTTATATTTTTCCTTCTACTCCTGTTATCCCGATCTTCTATCAGGAGGAAAGAAACCTTCCTATTGAGGAAGTCTATTTGGATCCCCAGTTGTTTAGATATTGCAACGCTGTGTTCTGTGAGCTGCCCCTGGTTAGTCTTTAAGGTTTCCACCCTCTGACCCAGCGACCACATGTCATGGCACATATCTCTCACCTCCTGCAGCAGGGGGAGGGCTAATGCTTGGGAAAGGGACTCTCTCAGGAAGGACCTCGTTAAAATGACATTTTCTTCTGCTTGAGAGTCCTCCCTATATTCTTGTCCACCACTGGCTACAGCATCCTCCCTGTCTTCCTCCTACTCTGAGTCAGGTAGCGGCACCATTTTGTTTGTGCGTGCCGGTGACAGCGCCAGATTTTTTCTCACATATCGATCCATCTCCGTCTGCCCCTTATTATGTTTAGGGGTTGTGGGGTGTTCTCTCGAACCAGTCTCTCCCAATCTTCACCATTTTTGTTCAGTTTGGGGTGTCTTTTTGTAGCTTAGCAAGGGTCTGTGGAGCAGGAGTTCTGTCTCAGACCCCCATCTCCCTCAGGGGTCAGGCTCCGCCTCCAGCCCCACCATAATTTTTTCTGACTGTGGATGCCCAAGACTTTGGGAATCAGTGCACAATATCTCCTTATGTCCCTCTACAATCGGGCTTGGCGAGAGGGCCAAATCAAGGATTGGCGATGAAAAGAGCTCCTCAGAATATCTGAGTGTGGGATCACTTGTTTGCCAAGACTCTCCATGGTGGGAGGAAGGAAGATCAGGGTGAGGATTCTGATGACCAGACTCTTGGCTACTGAGACTGGACTTTGTGGAAGACAAGGTGGTGCTTAACCGACTGGAAGCTTTATCTGCTGCAATCCAACCGACCACCTGGTTGCACTGGCGTGACTTCAAGAGTGGTGTCCTGCGCCACCCTGCAAATTGGGACATGAAGCTAGGTATCATGGATGAGTGTGTTTCTTGTGCTCTTGAAGCAGGCACAGTTTCACCACGCCCAGGGCCACGGCCTCTGTGTGCACCATCAGCACTTCCCTGTCCCTTACTGCTCGCCTTGAGCATATTAAATGGTATACAGGTCCTTCTAAAAAAATTAGCATATTGTGATAAAGTTCATTATTTTCTGTAATGTACTGATAAACATTAGACTTTCATATATTTTAGATCCATTACACACCAACTGAAGTAGTTCAAGCCTTTTATTGTTTTAATATTGATGATTTTGGCATACAGCTCATGAAAACCCAAAATTCCTATCTAAAAAAATTAGCATATCATGAAAAGGTTCTCTAAACAAGCTATTAACCTAATCATCTGAATCAACTAATTAACTCTAAACACCTGCAAAAGATTCCTGAGGGTTTTAAAAACTCCCAGCCTGGTTCATTACTCAAAACCGCAATCATGGGTAAGACTGCCGACCTGACTGCTGTCCAGAAGGCCATCATTGACACCCTCAAGCAAGAGGGTAAGACACAGAAAGAAATTTCTGAACGAATAGGCTGTTCTCAGAGTGCTGTATCAAGGCACCTCAGTGGGAAGTCTGTGGGAAGGAAAAAGTGTGGCAGAAAACGCTGCACAACGAGAAGAGGTGACCGGACCCTGAGGAAGATTGTGGAGAAGGACCGATTCCAGACCTTGGGGGACCTGCGGAAGCAGTGGACTGAGCCTGGAGTAGAAACATCCAGAGCCACCGTGTACAGGCGTGTGCAGGAAATGGACTACAGGTGCCGCATTCCCCAGGTCAAGCCACTTTTGAACCAGAAACAGCAGCAGAAGCGCCTGACCTGGGCTACAGAGAAGTAGCACTGGACTGTTGCTTAGTGGTCCAAAGTACTTTTTTCGTATGAAAGCAAATTTTGCATGTCATTCGGAAATCAAGGTGCCAGAGTCTGGAGGAAGACTGGGGAGAGGGAAATGCCAAAATGCCTGAAGTCCAGTGTCATGTACCCACAGTCAGTGATGGTCTAGGGTGCCATGCCAGCTGCTGGTGTTGGTCCACTGTGTTTTATCAAGGGCAGAGTCAATGCAGCTAGCTATCAGGATATTTTGGAGCACTTCATGCTTCCATCTGCTGAAAAGCTTTATGGAGATGAAGATTTCATTTTTCAGCACGGCCTGGCACCTGCTCACAGTGCCAAAACCACTGTTAAATGGTTTACTGACCATAGTATTATTGTGCTCAATTGGCCTGCCAACTCTCCTGACCTGAACCCCATAGAGAATCTGTAGTATATTAGGAAGAGAAAGTTGAGAGACGCAAGACCCAACACTCTGGATGAGCTTAAGGCCGCTATCGAAGCATCCTGGGCCTCCATAACACCTCAGCAGTGCCACAGGCTGATTGCCTCCATGCCACGCCGCATTGAAGCAGTCATTTCTGCAAAAGGATTCCCGACCAAGTATTGAGTGCATAACTGAGCATAATTATTTGAAGGTTGACTTTTTTTGTATTAAAAACACTTTTCTTTTATTGGTCGGATGAAATATGCTAATTTTTTTTAGATAGGAAATTTGGGTTTTCATGAGCTGTATGCCAAAATCATCAATATTAAAACAATAAAAGGCTTGAACTACTTCAGTTGGTGTGAAATGAATCTAAAATATATGAAAGTCTAATGTTTATCAGTACATTACAGAAAATAATGAACTTTATCACAATATGCACATTTTTTGAGAAGGACCTGTATATGCTTGCAAGTATGTCACACGAACTGTAGCGCAGGTTTTGTTAGTGTATAAATTAAACTGATTGTCACAAATATTTAGTACAGTTGTGGCCAAAAGCTTTGAGAATGACACAAATATTCGTTTTCACAAAGTTTGCTGCTAAACTGCTTTTAGATCTTTGTTTCAGTTGTTTCTGTGATGTAGTGAAATATAATTACACACACTTCATACGTTTCAAAGGCTTTTATCGACAATTACATGACATTTATGCAAAGAGTCTTTTTCCGGACCTCTGCAATTCGACTGGACATGCTCTCAATAAACTTCTGGGCCAATTCCTGACTGATAGCAACCCATTCTTTCATAATCACTTCTTGGAGTTTGTCAGAATTAGTGGGTTTTTGTTTGTCCACCCGCCTCTTGAGGATTGACCACAAGATCTCAATGGAATTAAGATCTGGGGAGTTTCCAGGCCATGGACCCAAAATGTCAACGTTTTGGTCCCCGAGCCACTTAGTTATCACTTTTGCCTTATGGCACGGTGCTCAATCATGCTGGAAAATGCATTGTTCTTCACCAAACTGTTGTTGGATTGTTGGAGGAAGTTGCTGTTGGAGGGTGTTTTGGTACCATTCTTTATTCATGGCTGTGTTTTTGGGCAAAATTGTGAGTGAGCCCACTCCCTTGGATGAGAAGCAACCCCACACATGAATGGTCTCAGGATGCTTGGACTGTTGGCATGAAACAGGACTGATGGTAGCGCTCACCTTTTCTTCTCCAGACAAGCCTTTTTCCTGATGCCCCAAACAATCAGAAAGAGGCTTCATCAGAGAATATGACTTTCCCCCAGTCCTCAGCAGCCCATTCACCATATTTTCTGCAGAAGATAAATCTGTCCCTGATGGGTTTTTTTTGGGAGAGAAGTGGCTTCTTTGCTGCCCTTCTTGACACCAGGCCATCTTCCAAAAGCCTTCGCCTCACTATGCTTGCAGATGCGCTTACACCTGCCTGCTGCCATTCCTGAGCAAGCTCTGCACTGGTGGCACTCCGATCCCGCAGCTGAATCCTCTTTAGGAGACGATCCTGGTGCTTGCTGGACTTTCTTGGACGCCCTGAAGCCTTAACAAGAATTGAACCTCTTTCCTCGAAGTTCTTGATGATCCTATAAATTGTTGATTGAGGTGCAATCTTAGTAGCCACAATATCCTTGCCTGTGAAGCCATTTTTATGCAACGCAATGATGGCTGCACGCGTTTCTTTGCAGGTCACCATGGTTAACAATGGAAGAACAATGATTTCAGGCATCACCCTCCTTTTAACAGGTCAAGTCTGCCATTTTAACCCAATCAGCCTGACATAATGATCTCCAGCCTTGTGCTCATCAACATTCTCACCTGAGTTAACAAGATGATTACTGAAATGATCTCAGCAGGACATTTACTGACAGCAATGAAATGCAGTGGAAAGTTTTTTTTGGGATTAAGTTAATTTTCATGGCAAAGAAGGACTATGCAATTCATCTGATCACTCTTCATAACATTCTCGAGTATATGCAAATTGTTATTATAAAAACTTAAGCAGCAACTTTTCCAATTTCCAATATTTATGTTATTCTCAAAACTTTTGGCCACGACTGTATGCTCAAACGTTATAGCGCAGTTTATGTCCCTTTCACCAATTTTATTTTTTACTGAATGTCACTGATATTTATGATGCGCAAACGTTATACAGGAGATGTATCGCAGGTAATGTCGCTGTCACCAGTGGCGAAAAAATTTCACTGAATGTCACTGATATTTATGATACACAAACGTTATACAGGAGATGTAGCGCAGGTAATGTTGCTGCTGTCACCAGCGGCTAACGTTATACAGGAGATGCAGCACAGGTAATGTCGCTGCTGTCACCAGCGGCAAACATTATACAGGAGATATAGCGCAGGTAATGTTGCTGCCACCAGCGGTGAAAAAATAAACTGAATATCACTGATATTTATGATGCATAAATGTTATACAGGAGATGTTGCGCAGGTAATGTCACTGTCACCAGTGGCAATTTTTTTTTACTTAATGTCACTGAAATTTATGATGTGCAAACGTTATACGGGAGATGCAGCACCGGTAATGTCACTGTCACTGCCTCCAGCAGCAAAAAAATTTAACTGAATGTCACAGATATTTATGATGCTCAAACATTATACAGGAAATATAGCGCAGGTAATGTTGCTGCTGTCAGCAGTGACTGCTGTCAACCAGCATTAAGAGGATAGTTGAATGCGTCTTAGACTCCTATTATGTACGACATACAATAGACAACCACACAAAGGCTATATGCCAAAAGCCAGGTACGTGCAAGCCATCAATCTATCCATGAGACAGATAACAGCCAGCATACCTTACAATGGCAGCCTTGTGCACTATGAGATATTCAAAACCAGCTCTCATCTGGCTGAGAACCAAGAAACCTCAAAGTTATTTTGCATCTGTTGGATGGCTTCGGTGGACCTGCACACCTAGATCAATATCATTAGGGCAACAACGTTTTCTGATTGTCCTAACACAGGCATGCTCAACCTGCGGCCCTCCAGCTATTGTAAAACTACAACTCCCACAATGCCCTGCTGTAGGTTGATATCTGTAGGTTGTTCAGGCAGGGAGTTGTAGTTTTGAAACAGCTGGAGGGCCGCAGTTTGAGCATGCCTGTCCTATCATAATATATAATAACCTTTCAATACAGTTTTGTCATGTAAAAACTAATTTGCATAAACATGGGCATATGGGAAAGACATGCAAATGAGCAGAATCTGCCTTGTTTTTCAGCTGTCATAAGACTATGAAAAACAAATGATGGTGCTATTGAGTTATATACAGCACCATCTATTGGTTTCAAAGTCTTATGACAAGAGTAGACTGATAGTTTTGTCAGAAGACTATGAAACCAAGAGATGGTGCTGTACATAACTCAATAGCACCATCTATTGGTTTCATAGTCTTATGACAAGAATATTAGACTATGAGTCTTATGACAAGCTTATTGGTGTAGCCTTTTGCATGGAAAATTTGCTATAAAGATTTGTGATTAGAATATTCGCGAGCTACACTAGGCTGATATCTGACACTGGGAAAGCTGGTTAATAACTCAGTGATGATATCTGACACTGGGAAAGCTGGGTAGTAAGTCAGTTATAATATCTGACACTGGGAAAGCTGGGTAATAACTTGCTGGGAAACAAACGTGCGGGGAGGAGACTCGAGCATCGCGCTCGAGCACATGCGGTGTTCAGCCAAACACCGTGATGTGCTGAGCATCACAATACTCGAGTGAAAAGGGTGTTCAGCCGAGCATGCTCGCCCAACACTAGTAAATAGTTCTACAGTAGCAAGATGATATTTTCACTGTTGGTACTGTATGTATCTTAGACCTTCAGCCGACCACAGACACAGGATTGTGGAGCTGGCTGTTATTTGTCTCCTGGGTAGATTGATAGCTTGCACATACCTGGCTTTTGGCATATAGCCTTTGTGTGGTTATCCATTGTTTATCGGACACAATAGGAGTCTAAGACGCATCCAGCTATCCTCTTAATGCTGTTTCCAAAACATCCATTTCTAACTTTTTTTATGAACCAGACACCTTCTTCTCTTCCGAGCAGGGGGTGCTTGGAGTTCTCCCACTGACTTTCATTGTGCTCAGGTGCTCGGTAGAACACACAAGCATACCGATGTGTTCGGCCAGCGGCTGAAGTTATACAGTAGATGTAGCGCAGGAAATGTTGCTGCTGTCACCCGCAGCCAAACAATTGCACTTAATTTAGCGCACGTTGCGCTAATATATTTCGCAGCTAGATAAAACAATAGTCCTTAAAAGGACTGTTGGGTGACTAACACCTGTCAACACTCAAAACTCGCTAAAATAAAAACCCAATCCCTCTCCCTACACCATCTGTCCCTTCTGCTGCAGCTTGCCCTGACTAAGTCTGAGCCGAACCACTTGTCATCGGTTGCTATATAGCACCTGATGACGCATTCTGGCCAGAAAATCACTGTAATGCCAGTATCCAACATGGCAGTGAGTGGCACTATGTCCCCGCATGTTTATTGGCGGGGAGGAGACTCAGGGAGGAGACGTGCGGGGAGGAGACTCGAGCATCACGTTCGAGCACACGCGGTGTTCAGCTAAACACCGTGATGTGCTGAGCATCACAATACTCGAGTGAAAAGGGTGTTCAGCCGAGCATGCTCGCCCAACACTAGTAAATAGTTCTACAGTAGCAAGATGATATTTTCACTGTTGGTACTGTATGTATCTTAGACCTTCAGACGACCACAGACACAGGATTGTGGAGCTTTACTAAAACTAGTTGCGTAGCCCTGCTATAAAAATGAGCTATTAATGGGACATTAACCTAAAAAATTAATTATGAAAGGCAACAAAATAAAATCTTGTTCACAGTGTTTGTCAGTCTGCAACAGAAAGGATTTCCTAAGTAATCATAATGGGTCATTTAAAGAGTAATTAAACTTTTGAATACATTTTTGTTAACTTATCCCTAAAGCCTAAATAACACTTTTTGTAATAAACTTTAGTAATGTATTTTGTTATATTAATAGACACCCCCCCCCTAAAGTGCACGATTCCCTGTGCGCTTAAAATTAACTTTTTTGTTCACCGCTGACTTCTAAGTGAAGTATGGAGTTGACACTTCATCAATGGGGCTGCAGCGCAGGGAGTATGGGCAAGGGTGCATATTGTTGCTCCTGCCTGTGCCTCCTGGATGTTTTACTAAATGCTGGCATAGCACATGGGTACCCTCTATCCAGGTGCTATGCCAGGATTAGCTGAGCAGAGCAGGCTCCTGCCTCTTCTGCTTCACTAAGCTGAAATTCCTGCATGTCAGCTTTTAGCTTAGTGAAGCAGGCACAGGCAAAAGCCCGCTCCGCTGAGCTAATCTTGGCATAACACATTGTTACAGAATACCCATGTGCTATGACAGAACTTAGTAAACCTCCTGGGGGCACAGGAGGAGCAGCAATATGTGCTCCTGCCCATACTCACTATGCTGCGGCCCCATTTATAAAGTATCAACTCAGTACTCCATACACTACTGAGAAGTCAATGGTGTACAGAAAAGTGAATTTTAAATGTGCAGGGAAAGATGCACTTTAGGGGTGACAAAGTCTATTAAATTACATTAATAAAGTATATTACAAAAACTGTTATTAGGGCATTAGGGACATGTTAACACAAATGTCTTCAAAAGTTCAGTTACTCTTTAACTATAATCTTTTAAATTTTTCACAAGCAGATGAATGAGGAAGGCCTTAGCTAAAGTGGCTGAGCTTAAAATCCTGGTCTCCTTTTGGAGACACTGTAAGAAGGAAGGGGTAGATCAAGAAAAGGATAGAAAAAAGGGGAATTCTGAACACATTTCTCAGTATTGATTACAATATGATCCCAAATAAAAGTAGGATAAAAATAGATCAATTGTCAGATTTTTTTTTTTTTCATTTTATTCATATTTTTCATATTGTAGGTTACTTAAATATGCATAAACACATAACTTAATCTACAGTTTGTGCTGAAACATGTAAAAAGACACTTCTATGAACAGTTATCACATCACATAACAACCTATATGTGAATATTCTATGTATTTATTTATACAAATGGTTGGATGGTTTTCTGTATACATGTATAGTACTTCCTGAATCTTTCTGGATTTTTTTGGACAGTAGACAGTCTTGCTTGACTTTTTCAGTCAGACTATCATAGTAAACAGAGAGAGTCCCCATGTAGTGTCTCAATTGGAGCATCACACATTACACTACTCTATGTAATGCTTTTCTGTGTACAGATTTTTCTAGGCCTATCAAGAGAACAATGGAGCTGTTATACTGTTATCTTAAATTCTACATCTACCATTATGCTGAGGAGTATCCTTCAGATATCATCTTCCACTCATAGCAGCAGTAAACTGACAATAAATTACGTATCTATATAGGAGGTCATTTCATTTATGCCGACTACTATAGAAAGACATTTTCAATAGCATATTACTGACTAAATTAAAATGAAAAAAAGACAAAAATTCTAAAAAAAATAGTTTTCTGTAAATATTAAGTTTCTGATACAATTGTCACTTTAACTATAAACTGCAATTTTAAACCGTTTTCTGTAGTTATTATTGAGTCTATTGCAGTTTAGTCCTCAAAACATTAACTTCCAACTGTTAAAATATTTACTAAATTTATCATTAATGGGTATAATCCCTACAATTTTCAGTTTGCAAAATTTAAATCCCTTTCTAATATCTACATGCAAAGAGTATAATGAGAGAGTATATTAATGCATTACAAAGCTTTATATAATTTAGAATTTATTTATACAAATTTATTGCCAAATGTTCGGCCTTGCATTCTAATTAGTATTTGATTTTAGTACTTTCTCAGTTAGAGGTCAATTTGCTTTTACATCAAAATCATACAATTTACTAGTTAGCTGAGCTTCTAAACAATATAATGAGCAAGTATGAGGTGCAAGTCAAATGCTTCTGCCTTTATGCTAATGTATTACATGTCTCAAGGGCAATCACTGGAAGAGTGATGTTTATTTCCAGCTATACCTCTGGACTTATCATGAAGTGACAGATCACATTGTGAAATATATATTTTTTCTTTTTTACAGCAAAAATGCGGCATTTCATAATTCATATATCATTTAAAGGGAGATATCCTTAAAAAAAAAATTCATTACATATTAACAATGTGAATATTCTTTGTTATTTGTATTCTTTGTAATGTCTTTTTAACCCCTTCACACATTTGGATGTAACTGTACATCCAAATCGCAATTAACTTACTGCATTTGGATGTATAGTCATGTCCAATCTGCTTACCAGAGCTAAAAGGGTGGTCCCTTGCCGGCAAGTGCTCCAATTGGCTAGTCTCTGCAGACTAACCAATCGGAGCGCATTGAGAAAATGCTAGGGTCTTGGCATTAGATGTGTAGAGATAAAATTGAGAAAGTAGAGTGCCACATGTGCATTAAACGCTTCCTAATTGTATTAAAAAGCTTACGCGTATGCTTACCAGATGTTGTTGTGAAGAGTCACAACAACTGTAGGTCGCTTTGCTGGTAATTTGGTGTCCCGACCAGCGTGCGGTTGTCTTGGGCTGCGGTCCTCTGCGTGGGCTCAAGGCAGGTGGCAGATGATGAAATATCCTTTAAAAAACGTTGTTGCGGACCCCTTTGTCGCTGCCTAGACCTTGATTGAATGAACTTCACAATTGAAGGTTCTGGTTTTTAGAGATCTTTTATTATTATTATACAGTATAGTAAACACGTTTCTGGGGCAGGATTACCCCCTTTGTCAGGACTATTTACAGTATGACAGGCTACACAAGGTTCAAAAGCCCGTTTTTGGTGGGCTGGGGAGGGGTGGGGCTTAACAGGAAGGGGTGGGGTTAAGTGAATAGATAAACATATATAGCATATACAGAACATTAGTTACATATATAGATTTAGATTTAAAATACCACATCATATAGATCGCAATGTGCAATCCATCTGTTAGGATGCATGTTTCTTCCTCTGGGGGTGCAGGGTGGCACCGCATAAGTGGGTGTTATTCTGTTGTCTGTGGGGAATCTATTTTGAATCTATATATGTAACTAATGTTCTGTATATGGGAGAGAATTTACGTGAAAAGAACGTGCAGGTTCTTAAATTAGTGAGGTTGGGAGACCCCTGAGAAAGAATAGCCCCCACTCCATCCTCAGATGCACCAACCTCTGCTACAAAGGATTCCTCTGTATCCGGCTGAATCAAGACTGGGGCATTCTGAAAACACATTTTAAGAGTCTCAAAAGCCTTGAGAGCCTCAGGCAGACAGTTAACAAGATCCGCCCCTTTCTTGGTTAGGTCGGTCAAAGGTTTGGCGATTGCAGAAAATATTTTTATAAACTTATGATAGTAATTGGAGAATCCTAAAAAGCGTTGTAATGCTTTTAGGGAGGATTGTCTCACCCAGTCTTGAATCGCCTGAACCTTCTTAGGAGTGCGGAGTAAGGATATACCCTAGATATAAAATCTCCTGTACTCCAAACACACATTTCAATAATTTGATTGATAATTTATTTTCCCGGAGGATCCTGAGCACCAGTCTGAGACATGGGAGAAAATCAGAATATCGTCTAGATATACGATCATAAATCTGCCGATAAACTCCCTAAAATTTAGAAAAATGGCATTGCTGAGTCCAAATGGCATGACTAAATACTCAAAGTGCCCCTCTGGGGTGTTGAAGGCAGTTTTCCACTCATCCCCTTCTTTAATACGTATCAGGTTATATGCCCCTCTCAAATCAAGTTTGGAAAACCAGGATGCTCCCATAACCTGGTTGAACAAGTCAGGAATCAAAGGGATAGAATATTGATTCCTAATGGTAATCTTGTTCAACCTTCTGTAGTCGTAACAGGGTCTGAGACCACCTGGACAATCTTCCGGAAGGAGGAATCTTGGGACATTGACGAACCCAATGTTTGGAATTGCTGCAGTAGAAACAGGTGCCCCGTCGGTGGAGGGTATGCGCCATTTATGGAACTGGGGGAAGTAGTCCTCAACTGGCCGATCACCCTGACTGTCGGGTTCATCATACAGAACCCCCAGTGCTTGAAAAAATGTGTCAACAGATATAAGGCAAGGAGAGTCAGGAGGCAAGGAGAATGCCCACTCCTGAGGGTCTCCCTGGAGGAGGGAGATAATTATTCCGACCCTCTGTTAGTCAGAACCAGACGAATGAGGCTGCAAGCGAAAATATAGCTTACAGCTTTCCTTGAAAGTCAAGAAGCACTTGCGGTCTCCTGAAAACCGATCCAGCAACTTGACATGAGGTTCTGCCTGCAGAGTGGCCGGAGAAGGTATTGGGAGTGTCCGGGCGGATTCTTGGGCCAGTAACCTCTCCCCCAGTTCCTGAACAATTTGCACCAGGTTTTGTACATGGTCAGTGAGACTCTGTAAAGGGTCTATGATGATGTATGGGCCTGTGATTCTGTCACAGTCACGTACAAACACATACAGGGGGGGATAGTGACCACTGCGCTCCACCCTCACCCCTGGCCTTGCCTACTTGCCTCTCAAGTCCTGATGACAGGGGACAACTGGACGGCAGGCCCTAGCTTAGAATATGTGCTGGGACGACAGACAAGACAAACAATGGATAGTCAACGGACCGAGTCAATTCCAAGAGAGCGACGAAGTACAAATGGACAAAGCAGAGAATAGTCAGGAGAAGCCGGGGTCAAATACCAGGAGAGTAATAAAGTACCACAGGAATGAACAAGAACAGGTCAGGTCACAAGTTGAAGGTCAAGCCAAGAGGTCACGTCAGGAACTAGGAGCAAGCAGTAGTGGGTCAAAGACAGGCACGGGTCAAAATTCAGGGAACACAGCAACAAATAGCCTAGGACAGGGATGCCCAACCAGCGGCCCTCCAGCTGTTGCCAAACTACAATTCCCAGCATGCCTGGACAGCCTACAGCTATTAGTGCATGCTGGGAGTTGTAGTTTTGCAACAGCTGGAGAGCCGCAGGTTGAGCATCCCTGGCCTAGGACAATCAATCAAGTTTATGTACTGAAGAGCTGAGGTCATGTGACATGGCCGGCGTCACATGACCTCCCACCCTGTCCGTAGCCCTTGGGCATAACTATGGGCACGGGGGAGGCCGGCTGCACAGTAAGGAAGCATGAGGCCAGGCACGGTCAGCCCCCCGTTAAGCCAGCAACCAAGATGCTGAGGAGCTCCCTGCTCGGCGCTACAGCTGGACACAGCGTGTGTGTCTGCCGCCCTGTTACCCCAGGTAGCCGGCGGCGCAGGAGAGGAGAAGCACGTCGGCGGCGTCCTGTGACATAAAAATAAAATTGTATTATTGAACAGTGAGAGCCAGAACTGATAAGTGCCTGTGCTTCAGATTACCAGGGGTCAAATCATATTATTCAAAAAGGCAATCCTAAAACATAACATTTATTGGTAATGCAAATAAAATAAGTTGTGTCCACAGATAAAGTGCAAAACAAGATCAACAATTGGGATCAAGGGTGTGTAAACCCCCGATTATACAACAATTAGTATCCCAAAAGGAAAAAATAAATAAAGTGCACGGCGGCACTGATAACCAGCACGTCCTACCAGTACCAAGGGATGGTCAGCAAATCCGTGTCCGATTACTTAAGCAGTATCATACCCATCCAGTGACGGATTACAATAGGGACGTTCGGGTCGGCAGCCCCGGGCCCAGCACCGCTGGGGGGCCCAATGCTGACCCGAATGCCCACATACTGCGGCGGGGCACGGGAGTGCATATAGTAACATAGTAACATAGTACATAAGGCCGAAAAAAGACATTTGTCCATCCAGTTCGGCCTGTCATCCTGCAAGTTGATCCAGAGGAAGGCAAAAAACTCCTGTGAGGTAGAAGCCAATTTTCCTCACTTTAGGGGAATAAAAATTCCTTCCCGACTCCAATCAGGCAATCAGAATAACTCCCTGGATCAACGACCCCTCTCTAGTAGCTATAGCCTGTAATATTATTACGCTCCAGAAATACATCCAGGCCCCTCTTGAATTCCTTTATTGTACTCACCATCACCACCTCCTCAGGCAGAGAGTTCCATAGTCTCACTGCTCTTACCGTAAAGAATCCTCTTCTATGTTTGTGTACAAACCTTCTTTCCTCCAGACGCAGAGGATGTCCCCTTGTCACAGTCACCGTCCTGGGAATGAATAGATGATGGGATAGATCTCTGTACTGACCCCTGATATATTTATACATATTAATTAGATCTCCTCTCAGTCGTCTTTTTTCTAAAGTGAATAACCCTAATTTTGATAATCTTTCAGGGTACTGTAGTTGCCCCATTCCAGTTATTACTTTAGTTGCCCACCTCTGGACTCTCTCCAGCTCTGCTATGTCTGCCTTGTTTACAGGAGCCCAGAACTGTACACAGTACTCCATGTGTGGTCTGACTAATGATTTGTAAAGTGGTAGGACTATGTTCTCATCACGGGCATCTATGCCCCTTTTGATGCAACCCATTATCTTATTGGCCTTGGCAGCAGCTGCCTGACACTGTTTTTTGCAGCTTAGTTTGCTGTTTATTAAAATTCCTAGATCTTTTTCCTTGTGAGTATTTAGCTTTTCTTTTTTATTTTTTTTATTTCATTTGCCTACTTTGGGGGACATGTGGGGGACGACACACAGAGGAGGATATATTAGGGAAGAGACCTCGAGTACATGGGAGGGGGAATGGGGTACTAAATTATTATGGGAGGGACTACTATGTGGTGGCAAATTACTATATGGGGGCAGATGTGGTGGAAACTATTGTGTGGGGGCAGTGTGGGGTAATTGCTATGTGGGGACAGTATGGGGCAAATTTATCAGTTTAGGACCCAATTTGGGGTATTTTTTTTTTTGTCTGAAGATGTCATATGGCCTAAGAAGAGACTGTGGTGCTCATGAAGCACCGCAGCCTCTTCATACAAAAAAAAATCCCTAAACTAAAATGGAGGGGGGGGGGGGTCAAGTTGGTTAGACAGCCCCAGGCCTATCATGCACTTAATCCACCCCTGTACCCATCTGAAGGTGATGTCCAACCAGCAGGAAGATGGCAGTGATAATACACTACGTAGGGTCCCTATTGATGCCCTGTGGCTAGCTAACAGCTTCATCCTGATAATAGGAGATATGTAGCAGCCTGACCACAGTAAAAGGCAAAACAGAGTGACCAGTAAATGAGTGACCAGTAATAGACCGAGGGTTAATGCCGGTATTGACCAGCAACATGCGTATATGTTTGATGAACACCGATAAACTGAGGGGTTTGCGGGCTATAGTGAACAATGCGGCATCCTCTGGACTGTCTGAGATAAACGTCAACCATTGCTGAATGGTCTTAACAGGACACCACCTATTGTTCGTAGGGAAATATCTGATCTCTATTACTTCCCCTGGTAAAGCTGTTTTGGAGTGAGGTAACTTGAGTACATAAGTATCACCGTCCCGACTCAAGTGCTCCCGACAGAACTGCCCTAATGGGGTGCGCTGAAAAGAGAGATGGTTCCTCAGGGCGGAGTAAATGGAAAAAATGCTGAATCCCTGCCAGATATATTTTAATTGTACTGAAAGCCAATTTCAGCTGAGAGTGGCAAAACCCGATGAATGCCATTATATAGGAGATATGCCCCATACCCTCCGCCGGGTACGATTCACTAAACTTCGTGAACCATGCCCATGCCGTGTTGTAGAGTTTAATCGTATTTTTGGATAACGATTGGCGCATAAGCCTGCGTGCTGTTTCGAGATGGTGCCCTAATCCATCCTCAAGTCTGCGTATTGTGGTGAAACTGACGGAACTGGATCTGCCTCTGGGGAAACCTGGAAGAAAAGAGGGAAATTAAACCGGGACAACGCATCGGCTGCCACATTCTCACGACCACTAATATGTGAGCAAACAAAATTAAACTGATGCGTCAAGGATAACCATACCAGTTTCCGCACGAAAGACATGATTTCTAACGCAGCCGATCTACCTTTCGCTAGAATCTCCACCACCACTGCGCTATCTGTCAACAACAAGACCGTCTTATTGGTCCATTGTGCTCCCCAGACCTGTGCTGCTGCCACTATAGGATAGATCTCCAGAAGAGGAGAAGACCGCATGCTGGCAGAGGAACTCGCAATCTCTGGAGGCCAACCATCTGCCAACCAGTGAGGACCCCAGATGGCCGCAAACCCTGTAGTGGCAGCCGCATCAGAGTATACCACTGGCGACTGATTGGATGCTGCTGGAGAAAACAATGAGACCCCGTTCCACTGAGCCAAGAATTTGTCCCACATACTTAAGTCTGCCCTGGCCTGCTGGTCTAAACGAATCGGACTGTCCTGCTCCGGTGCTGAAGAGAGTAACCTCAACAATCTAGATATAAAGGATCTCCCCTGTGGGATTATCCGAATGGCAAAATTCAGAGTCCCCAGGAGAGACTGTAACTCTGTTTTGGAGATGGCTGTTGCCCGAGAGACGTTTGATACCGTCTCCTTGATCCTGACTAGTTTATCCGCTGGCAAACTAGCCTCCATTTTCTGGGTATCCAATTGAATACCTAAAAAGGTAATTCTGGTGCTAGGCCCTTCCACTTTGCTGGCTGCAACGGGGACGTTGAGATCCTTGAAAACTGACTGTAAAATCTGTAGATCCTGCGGAACCTGCCATGATGGCTCTATTAGCAAGAAATCGTCCAGGTAGTGTATGACATGATTGACCCGGAATTTGTCTGTCAATACCCAATGTAGGGCCTTCGCAAATTGATCAAACAACCAGGGGCTAGATTTTGAGCCAAACGTGAGTCTATTGGAAAAATAATATGTGTCTTGCCACTTAATGCCATGCCACCGCCAAAGCTGGGGTTGTAGGGGGAGTAACTTAAAGGCATCAGTAATGTCTGCTTTTGATAGCCACGTATTATGGCCTAAGGATAATATTACCTGAATAGCTTCGTCTATTGAGGAATATTTCATGGTAAACTCTTCTGATGGTATTAACGCATTTAGACTGGGTATGGGTGATGAATGAGGCGCTGACAAATCATAAATCAGCCTTTTTTTATTAGGATTGAACTTGCCAGTCACAACGCCCACCGGATTGACGCGCCAGCAATCAAATGGCGACTGACTCAGTGGCCCAATCAGATAACCCTTATCAAGTTCCTGCTGGATTAAACCTGACACGACTGATGGATTCCTATCTGCCGACTGTAGATTGCTACACTCATACGGGACCTGTGGCAGTGCCATGAAACCCGTATGAAACCCGTTCGCTAAGCCCTCCAGGACGAATTGTACCCAACCTGCCTGTGGGTGATCCGCTAGCAACAGCCTGAGCAGATCTATGTTCACCACGCCTAGTCATGTGGTCTTGACATCTCTCTGTGGACAGGCTGCTTTTGGGTGAGCCCTGAAGCAAATGGAGCACAAGTGTAGCAACCTGCATTGACTATAATTACAATTTGCAAAATTAAAGTTATTACACAGTTGCGATCTGCCCAGGAACTTGATCGGTCGACCTAGTTTATCCGAACCTGAAGCCATTCTGCTAGTAGAGGGGAACTGAAAATTCTTCACCTGTTGGAATTCTGCCAACCCATTGCTACTGGTACACCAAGCCGCCGTATGGGAATAAGAGTTACATAACGAACAAGCCGGTGCTTTCAGGCCTGCAAAGTGTCGGCAGAATAGTTCAGTATCCATTTTGGACCAGTCAATCTTTTGATTAAATTGGGATAGTGCCGCTGCTGCTTTAGCCGAGAAAGATCTGTGGTACTCATAAAACGCTGTTCCTCCATACTTATACCCAAGTTCCACCACCTTATATAGATACAAATCCAGTTCCTCCCTTCTCTGTGGACTGACTGAACAAACAACATCTCGCCATAAACTGAAGGCTAATACAAATTCAGCAACGGAAAGCTTCCTATTGAGCCTAACATCTTTTGATTTCAGAATCACTGACACTTCCCCGCAAGCAATCGTTTTGTTATCCGGCGTTTCATGAGTGGCGATAAGGAGTGTAGCCAAGTTTACATCCTTACCCTCTAGAATGTCCTGCCGAATATTGCTTGGGACGAAATGTGAGGGAGTGACATCAGGAAGACTAATAGGAGCTGCTTGCGGTTCCTGTTGTATTCCCTGCGTGGCCGGGCCACTGGCCCCTGCCGAAGACCCTGAGATGACCTTATTCTCGACAGACTCCAATCTAACTTGCACGTCGGACAATGATGTTGCCATTGAATTGATCAAGGTATGTAATTGTGTCAGGGATGTCTGAATGGTGTTCATAGAGACCACTTCCTGACTTGGCCCTGCGGACTCAGCTTGTAAAAGTCTATACAGTTCAGTCTTCCTGGCTGAAGTAGAAAACGGAACCCCTCTTCTTGATAGTTCTGCCATCAATTTGGGCACAGTCCATGCCCTGTAGGAAGGTCCTCCACACTCGGACTGCTGATCAACACTGCCATGACCACTAGGAGTGTCACCAATTTCTGAAATGTTAGACATCTTGCACTGGAACGGTAAAGAAAAGAAACACAAAACAAATTTTATACTTGCACTTGTAGCCTCACTGAATGAACCGTCACCCTTAGCCCACCGCCAACCTGATGGGTGAAACCATTAAAAAGAACCCCAATAAAGCGAACCACTCCCCTATGACAGGATTGCATAGTTATGCTGCCGCTGGTGCTTTAAACCCCACTCCATGCTTGACCCACGCACCGCACACGTGACGGTACCAGTAATACCCTCAACTAAGATGACGACACCGTGTAATATGTGAGGTCCCCATGCGTGGTGCCTGAACACGTGTCAGGACTTGTGTCCGAAATGTATCAGACCGAACCCATTGCCTGAAGACGTGACAGGTCTTAATAAGCTGCAGACGTGGCAGCACGTGAATTGCCTGAAGACGTGACAGGTCTTAATAAGCTGCAGACGTGGCAGCACGTGAATTGCCTGAAGACGTGACAGGTCTTAATAAGCTGCAGACGTGGCAGCACGTGAATTGCCTGAAGACGTGACAGGTCTTAATAAACTGCAGACGTGGCAGCACGAATGTTTGCCTGAAAACGTGACAGGACTTACATTGAGTCTGTAGACGTGACAGACTTTTGCTTGAAATGAACTATACGGATGCTCAGATCTTTATGCTGTACGTCCCCGTGCTGAAATAAAAATGTATACTCTATTTTAATACACCCACTAACGCCCTTTTTACTGTAGTCCCCCCCCCTCCTTTAAAAAGTTTTTTTTTTTTTTTTTTCTTTTTTCACCTGCTATACAGCTTCTAGCCCTGGATAGACAACCGTGAGCTCTCACCAACCGCCAGTCTCTGTACCTAAAATACATCATGTTATAGACCTATGCATACAGCGTAACCATGAATCTACCTAAACAACTGGACAACCCCTCTGTGTACCTATACCCCGTTCCCCCCTCCCTCTCTTCCCCCCCCCTTTTTTTTTTTATTTTATTTTATTTTATTTTTATTTTTTCCTACGTATTTTCCCCTCCCTTACCTAATATGCCCTCCTTGTAATACTCTAAAACCCTCCCCCCCCCCTTTCTTTTTTTTTTTTTTTTTTTTTTTTTTTAGCATCAGAACCTAACTCTCCCTACTAACCTCCAAGGACTCTCAAGGAAAAAGGCCCTGTTTAAACAATAATTTTAACCGGCAGGAATTGCAGCGTGCCATGGTTAATATACGTGGTTACAAGTTTAATGTCATTGCCATCCGTTTACGCTACTTCAGCAATAATTACTAGGTGTGTTCCCAACTTGATTGCTGTGACACTAGAAGGAACATAATATCACCAGCAGAAACTAACCACCACGTAGGGTACTCTTACATTGATCATGCCATACAAACGTGTACCTACGAGCGTGTTTGTACTTTGTAGATTGCAACTCCCAGTTGTGGAAGCCTACATGACATGCAACAACTGCAGTCGTATTACTGATGGACTGCACGCCTTGGTACGAGGTTGACGATACCATGCCCCACCCCTTGACACGCCCCCACACCACGCTCTGGTGCCGACGAGAGACCCCAGTAGGATCGGGCTTGCCTGCGCACCTACTCACCCCCGACCGACTCATGCCGGTAGCATCCGGCATCAACCCTCCCATACCCTGGCCCCGATCCTACCACCGTCTAGCCGCTTGCTTGTTTGCTGCGATGAACGCGGACCCAGCCTGCTCGTACAACCGGAAGTGCCGTCAGCTGAGGAATACTGCTGTAAGCATTCGCTGCCGAGAACGCTGTCAGGGGGAGGGGAGTTTATATAAGGTCACCAGCTTCCCCTCCCACAAATACGGCAAACGCATTTGCCTCTCACTAAAGAGAATAGGGCCTAATACTGACCCCTGAGGTACTCCACTAGTGACAGTGACCCAATCTGAGTGTGTACCACTAATAACCACCCCGTTTTCCATCACTGAGCCAGTTACTTACCCACTTACAGACGTTTTCTCCCAGTCCGAGCATTCTCATTTTATATACAAACCTTTTATGCGGTACAGTGTCAAATTTATTGGAGAAGACCATATATACGACATCCATTGATTCACCGCTGTCAAGTCTAGAACTTACCTCCTCATAGAAACTTATTAAATTAGTTTGACATGACCGATCCCTCATGAAGCCATGCTGATATGGCATTATTTGCTTATTTTTATTGAGGTAGACATAATAAAATTATAAATAAATATTTTTAATGGATATGGACACCTTTGTAAAAAAAAATTAAAAAATGTACACTAATTAACTTATTTTATGGAGAAAATCATTTCTCCATTTGGTTGTATTTATCTTTCTTTTTTTTATTTTTGTTCTACAGCCTGCTTGTGCTTCCGATGCATGGCAGACTGCTCTCCGTCATCACGGATTTTCTGTAACTTCTCCTGTGTGCACACGGGAGCTCACACTATGTCCCTTTCCCTCCCACTCCCTAGTCAGGAGCGCTGCCAGGTCTGGCACACATGAAGCCCCACCCCTCTCTTAAGAAGCCCCGCCCCTCACGAACATCTCTCTTACCAGTAGCTGCTCCAGACTACATTATGGTTACAAGGCCTGTGGTGATGTCACAGTCATGTGATCAGCCATGTATGTGGGAGGTGTTAGGGGAACACAGGTTCTGTGTAGGACTGTGCTGGTGAAGAATGCAGATGCACTTTATGTATGGAAGGTGTTTATAAAGCAGGACTATGTCAGTGAAACCAGCCTGTTGTGCAGTTTTCTGTATGTAATGTGCACACAGTAGTTCTATCTGTGTAACGGACATGTAGCAGAGCTGTGTTTGCAATGTGTATATAGTAAACTTTTTGTGCAATGTGCATGTGCTAGAGCTGTGTATCTAACATGTAAATAGTAGTGTCAGGTGGTCGCTGTGTATAGCAGCGTCAGGTGGGTGCTGTGTATGGCAATGTCAGGTGGGCACTGTTTATGGCATTGTCAGGTGGGCACTGTGTATGGCAGCTTCAGTTGGGCCCTGTGCATGGCAGCGTCAGATGGGCTCTGTGTATGGCAGCATCAGGTGGGCCCTGTGTATGGCAGTGTCAGTTGGGCCCTGTGCATGGCAGTGACAGGTGGGCCCTGTGTATGGCAGCATCATGTGGACCCTGTGTATGGCAGCATCAGGTGGGCCCAGTGCATGGCAGCGACAGTTGGGCCCTGTGTATGGCAGCGTCAGGTGGGCGCAGTGTATGGCAGCGTCCGGTGGGCGCAGTGTATGGCAGCATCAGGTGGAAGCTGTGTATGGCAGCATCAGATGGAGCTGTGTATGGCAGCATCAGGTGGGCGCTGTGTATGGCAGCGTCAGGTGGGCACTGTGTATGGCAGCAGTGGTCAAACCTTTGTGTATGATGTTGGATAAATGTAAAATTGTCTACATTTATTTCTGCATGGGAGTCTAGCAATGGTGTCCCTGCAGTAATATCAGCCTCATAACATTATGTGGGCCTATGCATTATATATATGAATTACCGCAAAATTAGTATTTCTCCTCAGCTAAAATTCTGTTCCCATCAGGATGGACGGTGACTCAACAAGCTCCCCTCGCCCCCTCCGTCATGTCACGGTTTGTAGAGCGGCAGCAGGGCAGAGTGTTAGCTGTAACAGTTGAAACGGCCGACATCGGTGCAGGCTCCTTAGGGACCACTGCATGGAGGGGATAACCATCGGGCCGCTGCTCTGCCGATGCGCTCCCAATGGTTACCATGGCAACCGGACGCCTTCACAGGCATCTGGATTGCTATAGTATAGCTGAGCCTGATCAGGCTTACTGTAAATGACAATACACTGAAGTACACTATACAGTGTACTGCAGTGTATTGTAGAGGCACCAGACCCACTGGATCTTCAAGAACCAAGTGGGTCTGAGTAAAAAAAGTGCAAGAAAGTATTTTTTTTTTTTTTTTAAGTCTAACCTCTTTCTTTTTTTCTTTTCAAATTCTTTTTATTGATTTTCAAAAAGTAGGGAAATTACAAGACAAGTCGCAGGACATATCAGCAAAATATATCAGCAAAATAGGGCACATATACAGGAAATACAAGTGATGATGTTTGAAGTACATACAATGACTTTTACAAGGGACTTGTATGCCCATGAAGATAGTGACAGCGGAAAACTAAAACAAGTCTAACCTCTTTCTATATCCTCGCAAATAATTGGTTAAAATGTAAAAAAATGAAAAACACTAAGCATGTTTGGTAACGCCATGTCCGTAAAGATCTGATACATAAAGGATCACGTACATGCTCTATCTTGGAAATAGAACCTGTAGAAATACCATCCTAGTCCTAAGTCATGGATTTGGTAAGTTTACCACCCTTACCGCGCAAATAACTGTTGATTGCTCCTGCACCTGTTTCCTCCCATACCTACCCAGGTTTTCAACACCCACCTGCTGATTCCTTCTGGAGTATATTGCACAAGGCTTCAGCAATTCGGACTCTGAATTGGATCACATATGGATGCAGATAAACCGACTTGTCTCTGTTTAGAAACATGTTTATTGCCTGCATAGACAAATGGATATGCTTTAGTTGGTAATGATGCTCTGTTACTTCCTCCACTCCATACTCTATCACCTTTGGAATTGGTATACTGTTATAGTGATACACAACCCATTGTCTGATATTGTAGATACCTACTGTAGCAGGATATACCTGCTGTTATTACTGGAGAGAAGGGAAGACCACCATGAAGATGAATCTTCTTCCTTTATTACTAAATGATCCCTTTCTATCTTCCCCCTTAACACACCCTTCTCACCTTTAATTCTGCGATTGGAACTGTGATCTTTACGGGAAAAACTCCTCACTCACATGCAGAATAAGTCAGCTAAAGCTTATCTTCACTTCAGACATAAGCTTTACGCCCATGGGAACAAAGGAGGGAATCTTATTTCTTCTTTAATTAAGAAAGAAAGAGCAAAGCAACACATTCATGCGATCAGAGACCATACGGGCTTGGTCACTTCCTCTCTGCCAGAAATGGCATTAGCCTTCCATAAATACTACTCAGTTCTATACAACATTGATGAAACACCTACCGAACGGGGAAATAACTATAAACAAACGCTGGTTGATGACTTTCTGAAAGACATATCTTTACCATACTTAGATCAGGCCATGATAAATTCCATTCTTTCCCCTGTCACACCTGAGGAACTACGCTTGGTCCTTTCCTACTTTCCCCCAGGGAGGAGCCCAGGTCCGGACGGCCTCCCCTTGCTTTACTAGAAAAAATTCCAAGATGTGCTCTTACCCCATCTCACTGAACTTTGCTCCTCTTTGTTTAAGGGTGATTCTCTCCCTATATAAACACAGGTGGCACACATTACCCTTATCGCAAAGGAGGGGACAAATCCGGAAGAGTGTGGAAGCTATAGACCCATCTCGCTCCTCAATTAGACCTTAAAATATGGACTAAGCTTCTGTCCTTACGCATAAAGAAACTTCTACCCCACCTTATAGGTGAAGAGCCTGGGTTTGATCAGGGAAGGGAGGGAAGGACAAACACAACCAAACTACTGACAGCAATCCATCAAGCCCACGTTGAGGGCAAATAACTGGCTCTTCTCTGAGTAGATGCAGAGAAGGCCTTTGATAGAGTGATAGCCAGCATATTCATGCATTCTGTACTTCTGAAGTTTGGATTCCCAGTTGCTTTTATAAAAGCCATTTTCTCACTCTATTCTCAACCATCAGCCTCCCTTCTAGTAAATGACTATCTATCGCCCCCTTTTGTGATTACGAATGGAATCAGGCAGGGCTGCCTGCTCTCCCCCACCCTTTTGATACTAGTTATGGAGGCTTTGTTGCAGCAAATAAGACAGCATTAAGACATAAAGGGTTTTCCCCTGCCTAATGGCGAGTTGAAAGTGCTAGCTTTTGCTGATGACCTTGTTTTTTTGCTGCCTGATCCAAAAGTTGGGCTTCCCTTCCTGGTTAAATTATTTAAACAATTTGGGGAGGTCTCGAACTTCAAAGTAACATTATGAAATCAGAAATCCTGAATATATCCCTCTCCAGCCAGATTTACCTGACACTCAAGGTTGCCTCTCCTTTTGCGCGGGCCCCCTCTTCTCTCAAATATTTGGGAGTTCAAATCCCTACTTCCATATCCAAGGTATATGACACAAACTTTCGCCCCCTTCTTACTAAGATTCAAAAATCTCTTGCGGATTACGACATTCCTCTGATTTCATGGATTGGTAGGAAAATGTTATACAAACATATGTCCTTCCTAAGGTTTTATATAAACTTCAGATGTTGCCGATTTCAGTCTTGAATATGTTCCTGAATGGAGAGATTCCTAGCCAGGCTGACCTGAGACAATTGCTCCCAAACTTTTTGCTCACATTTCTACACGTATCCCACTTTACTAGCTGCTGTAAAGATTTCCTCCAGGCACATTATCCCTTCAGAGATTTAACAGATTTTAAATCTGACCTATCATCACCAGTCTTTAAATTCAGAAAACTGTCTAAGTTACTAAACGTCTGTAGGAGCGAGAACCACATGACTAGCCCAGGGTACATTGTCTCTTGGGAGAAAGAACTGGGTCTCTCAATGAGACAGAGATAACCCATATTCTTCAAAACTCCCATGGATATTCAAGGTGTGTTCGCCTGCAAGAGTCTTACTACAAGATCATCTTGAGGTGGTACAAAACTTCTGAATTCCTCCACGCACAAGGGCTTTCCTCCACTAACCTCTACTGGAGATGTAGCTCACAAGTTGGCACACATACTCGCATATGATACGAATGCCTGGACATATGCCCCTTTTGGTCTGGTGTAGAGCGCACAATAAAAGAAATTACGGGGACAAGGCTAAAACTAACCCCCTCCTTGGTGTTTCTGGGCTGCCCTACACCAGAATACCAGCCATCCGCCTCATTATTAATCACTCATTTGCTAGCTGCAGCCAAATTTTTAATCCCTTTGAAGTGGCTAAATACCACACCCCCACTATAACAGAATGGATCGGAAAATTGCATCAAAAATGCAGATTTGAGAAGATGTCTAGCAGATCTAATCGCACACACGACAGGTTTATCGCAGTGTGGGTTACATGGATGAGCTCAGCATACTGTACATCATTGCTGACCAAACTCAATTAGTTGAAACAATATCCAATCCACACCAGTATTTGGGGTCTCATGCCTGATTTTCCACTTCTATCTCTTCACGTCCGTCCCTCGTCCTTCCTTCCTCCCCTTTCTGTCTTCCCCTTGTCCGGTTCCCCTTTCTCCCCCCCCCCCCCGCCTCTTATTATACTTTAGTGTTCATGTTTTTGGGAATAATTTACCATGAGTTTTCTTACTTGAGTTATATTATTCTCTGGAAATGCGTACATTTGTACCGGTCTCAAGGTGTATCGGATGTTGACTATTGTCATGTAATTTCTCATCATTCATCCCATGTTGGGATTGTAATTCTTGTTTCCAACTATTGGATATTTAATTGACACTTGTAAACCAATAAATACACAGATGATAAAAAAAAAATGCTCTTATTGTGTAAAACTAAAATATACTTAAAAAAAGACATATTGGGTATTGCCACGTCCATAACAACCTGCTGTATAAAATATTACCACGTCCATAACAACCTGCTGTATAAAAATATCACATGTGCTAACCCGGCTGGTGAACGCCGTAAATAAATTTAAATAAAAACCGTGCCAAAAAAAGCTATTTTTTATCACCTTACATCACAAAAAGTTTAATACCATGCAATCAAAAATTCATATGTGCCCCAAAATGGTACCAATCAAGCCAACATCTCTTACAGCAAAGAATGAGACCCTACCTAAGGCAATCGCTCAAAAAATAAAAAAAATATGGCTTCCAGAAAATGATGATTTAAAAAAATATATATTTTTATTTTTTAAAATCCAAAACGAAAAAGAAAGAGACATTAGGTATTGCCGCGTCATTACGACCTGCCTGCTCTATAAAAATATCACATTATTTACTTTGTCAGGTGAACAATGTAAAAAGCAAAAAAAATTAAAAACTGTCAGAACACCCATTTTTGGGTTGCCTTGCCTCACAAAAAGAGTAATATGCAGGTGAAACTAAAAAAATGTGGATATTGTGCAAAAGTCCATTTATTTGAGTAATGCAAATTAAAAGGAATTGCAATAATGCAGCTTAAAATTGGAATTTTGTGAAAAGGTTCAATATTCTAGGCTCAAAGTGGCTCTACAGTGATCAGATGGCCAAGAGAGGAGAGAAGGCGCTCATAGGTGAGGGTAAACAGATAGATGTCCCTTCCCCCTAACCAAGATGAGTGAAGTTACTCACCTGGTTTGGTTTGCACTGATTGTGGTGCAACCTTGGTGGGGGGAAGTTTGAAGAGTTGAGGTTGTCTGGGTTGGTGCTGCCGGATGGTGTCCGAAGTAACCCTGGGCGGGGGCCAGACCGCCACTTGGGTGGGTATTGGAATATAAAAAATCTCGTCTGCACTGGATACGTGCGGCGAGCCAATGGACTTAAGGCGCAAATCACAACCCGAGCTTGGATACGAGAATTTTTTATTTTGAAAAGACGACGCGTTTCGGGGTACTCAGGACCCCTTTATCAAGTCTGATGGGGATTGCTGGAGAGTGTCCTGCTGTTGCGGCGCTGTTGTGCTTGCTGCACGTGTAGTGTGCAGTGTGACTACACGTGCAGCAAGCACAACAGCGCCGCAACAGCAGGACACTCTCCAGCAATCCCCATCAGACTTGATAAAGGGGTCCTGAGTACCCCGAAACACGTCGTCTTTTCAAAATAAAAAATTCTCGTATCCAAGCTCGGGTTGTGATTTGCGCCTTAAGTCCATTGGCTCGCCGCACGTATCCAGTGCAGACGAGATTTTTTATATTCCAAAGTGGCTCTAGTCAGCTAATTAATCCATACCCACTGAGCAAAGGGTACCTCAAAATTGTGACTTTGGGGTTTTCATGAGCTATAAGCCATAATCATCCAAATTATAACAAAATAAAGGATTGACATATCTCGCTTTGCATGTAATGAGTCTATCTCATATGTTAGTTTCACCATTTAAGTTGCATTACTGAAATAAATGAACTTTGCACAATATTCTAATTTTTCGAGTTTCACCTGTATTTAGTGTTGGGATTTGCTCTGGTAGATAGGCTAGCGCAGGGATGCTCAACTTGCGGCCCTCCAGTTGTTTTAAAACTGCAACTCCCACAGTGCCCTGCTGTAGACTGACAGCTGTACGCTGTCCAGGCATGCTGGGAGTTGTAGTTTTGCAAGATCTGGAGGGCCGCAGGTTGGGCATGGGCATCCCTGGGCTAGCGGATGCAGGACAGAAGCAACCACAAAGTCTTTAACTTAAACAGTTCAGTGTTTTATTCACACATAAGGAAAAACAAAAAGTAACGGTTTGCAGTCTTGGTGTTTGTTCATACCATAAAAAGACCACAGAACAAAAGCCTTCACCTGGTCAGCAGTTTTTCCACCCGTAGTCCACAGCAGGCTTTAGGGCCTGTCTCTCAGCAGGCGTCTCTCAGCCCTTTAGCATGGCACAAGCTCTCAGTTTCAAAACACACAGAGACTGACAGCGCTCCACTGTCAGAGAGGAGTAATCCACACCCAGCTGAGAATGCTGGCCAGGTTTGATCTAGGCCAGTAAAGACCCGGCTTGGAACGTGGGGAGAAGACACCAACCCAGCACTTTGGCTACTCCCAGTAAGAGCCGGCCCAGATTGGCTTTACAGCCATACTAGCGGCAAACAGTGTCAACCAGCACTAGCTGTCACTGAACCTTGAAATTTGTGCGGACTTATTCATTTTTAATGGGGCTGCGAAAGATGCGGACAGCACCACCATGTGCTGTCCGCATCGATACTTCCGTTCCGCAGTTCTGCAAAAAACATAGAGTATGTCCTATTCTTGTCCGCAGCCACTGACAAGAATAGGCATTTCTTTCATAGTGCTGGCCAGGTGCGGTCCACAAAATGTGGAACGCACATGGCCGGTGTCCGTTTTTTACAGATATGCAATTTGCGGACCGAAAAACAGTTGCGGATGTGTGAATGGATCCTTATGGTCCGTGGTAGCAGAATCCATTGCAGAATTCTTAGATAACCTGAGCCTTGTACATCAAACTTGAAACACAAGTTCAATCAACACTAGCTGCAATGATTTAGAGCATAGCTTGAAAATAAACTCTGTGAATTATCTGAAAACCTTGCAACCACAGGAGTGAATAAAGTGTTTGAGAGTGATGTAATTTTATATATATATATATATATATATATATATATATATATATATACAGGGAGTGCAGATTTATTAGGCAAGTTGTATTTTTGAGGATTAATTTTATTATTGAACAACAACCATGTTCTCAATGAACCCAAAAAACTCATTAATATCAAAGCTGAATATTTTTGGAAGTAGTTTTTAGTTTGTTTTTAGTTTTAGCTATTTTAGGGGGATATCTGTGTGTGCAGGTGACTATTACTGTGCATAATTATTAGGCAACTTAACAAAAAACAAATATATAACCATTTCAATTATTTATTTTTACCAGTGAAACCAATATAACATCTCAACATTCACAAATATACATTTCTGACATTCAAAAACAAAACAAAAACAAATCAGTGACCAATATAGCCACCTTTCTTTGCAAGGACACTCAAAAGCCTGCCATCCATGGATTCTGTCAGTGTTTTGATCTGTTCACCATCAACATTGCGTGCAGCAGCAACCACAGCCTCCCAGACACTGTTCAGAGAGGTGTACTGTTTTCCCTCCTTGTAAATCTCACATTTGATGATGGACCACAGGTTCTCAATGGGGTTCAGATCAGGTGAACAAGGAGGCCATGTCATTAGATTTTCTTCTTTTATACCCTTTCTTGCCAGCCACGCTGTGGAGTACTTGGACGCGTGTGATGGAGCATTGTCCTGCATGAAAATCATGTTTTTCTTACCTTGCAGACTTCTTCCTGTACCACTGCTTGAAGAAGGTGTCTTCCAGAAACTGGCAGTAGGACTGGGAGTTGAGCTTGACTCCATCCTCAACCCAAAAAGGCCCCACAAGCTCATTTTTGATGATACCAGCCCAAACCAGTACTCCACCTCCACCTTGCTGGCGTCTGAGCCGGACTGGAGCTCTCTGCCCTTTACCAATCCAGCCATCTGGCCCATCAAGACTCACTCTCATTTCATCAGTCCATAAAACCTTAGAAAAATCAGTCTTGAGATATTTCTTGGCCCAGTCTTGACGTTTCAGCTTGTGTGTCTTGTTCAGTGGTGGTCGTCTTTCAGCCTTTCTTACCTTGGCCATGTCTCTGAGTATTGCACACCTTGTGCTTTTGGGCACTCCAGTGATGTTGCAGCTCTGAAATATGGCCAAACTGGTGGCAAGTGGCATCTTGGCAGCTGCACGCTTGACTTTTCTCAGTTCATGGGCAGTTATTTTGCGCCTTGGTTTTTCCACACGCTTCTTGCGACCCTGTTGACTATTTTGAATGAAACGCTTGATTGTTCGATGATCACGCTTCAGAAGCTTTGCAATTTTAAGAGTGCTGCATCCCTCTGCAAGATATCTCACTATTTTTGACTTTTCTGAGCCTGTCAAGTCCTTCTTTTGACCCATTTTGCCAAAGGAATGGAAGTTGCCTAATAATTATGCACACCTGATATAGGGTGTTGATGTCATTAGACCACACCCCTTCTCATTACAGAGATGCACATCACCTAATATGCTTAATTGGTAGTAGGCTTTCGAGCCTATACAGCTTGGAGTAAGACAACATGCATAAAGAGGATGATGTGGTCAAAATACTCATTTGCCTAATAATTCTGCACGTAGTGTATATATATATATATATATATATATATATATATATATATATATATGTGATTTATCAAAACTGGTGTAAAGTAGAACTGGCCTAGTTGCCCATAGCAACCAATCAGATTCCACCATTTATTTTTCACAGCTTCATTGCAAAATGAAAGGAGGAATCTGATAATCTGATTGGTTGCTATGGGCAACTAAACCAGTTCTACTTTGCACCAGTTTTGATAAATCTCCCCCACTGTGTACTTCTATGTGTACATACAGATGTACATGTTATCTAAACTAAATGCGTTAAACAAACACCTTCAATTGGTTTTCAGTGGCTTTTGTTTCAAGATAACGCCATGAGTTACGAAATTTGAATTAAGAGTTTGTGCGTTATCCCTGCTACATCTGAAGTATTGTGTGTCGTCACTGCACTAATTTGTGTGGTTAAAGTGACCGCTCACTGTGCTGACTGCACACAATACTGCATTCAGAAGAGAGTGCAGGTAATGAGAGCTGTCAGTAATCAGATCTATAGCCTGCTTATAACGCCATGGACTGTAGATCGCTGCACTAATGTTATCAGCAGAAATATCTATTGTGTCTACAAATAATGGACTTTATACAAAAAGAAAAGTGAGAAATAGGTCTGCTGATTGCAGGCTGTAGCATACTGTAAGACTCGCCATGTTCTGGATTGTAATCACATCTCACAAGTTCCAGCCGCCTATATGTAAGTGGCTGCTAGCTGTGCTATGTAACAGGACGTGGGGGCGGGGCAGCAGAGCTTGTGCTGGTGCATATGAAATCCACAGGAACGCCCACAGAGCCTCACAGGAGATAACAGCGATGAGCAAAACTCATATCAGAGGATTTCAGAGAGCATGTGAAGCAAAGCTGATACCAGTGAACAAACAAGTGCAATTTTATTATGTGCTGCATTGCGGTAAGATATGGGGTTATTGATTTTTAGTGGACAAAGGGGTACATAGCCTTTAAATCTTCAATGGTAGTTTAATGAAGTGGAGGGGCCAATGTTAGTAACTTACACACACAGAATGCTGCATACACCGCATGACAAACACAGCTTTGATACAAAGCTGACAAATTCAGAATACAGCATGAGCAAAATACAGTGCCCCCTTCATTCAGAGCCCAGGGCTGAGCAAAATACAGTTCCCCCTTCTCTCAGAGCACAGGGCTGGGCAGTAATGCAGGAGATGACCTCTACGTGTGTGACAGGAGAAGCCATCATCCACCATGCTGCCACAGTGACTCAGCAAGAAGACATTCACTACTGGTCAAGCTGTAACTTCTCCCATACCCAACATGAAGGAGACCCCTCTCCTAGTACTGCACAGCACAAGCTATACTGCTAAGAGTGTGAACAGCACGCATTCCTTCCTGTACCAGGTGCAGTGGCTGGCATGACAGAGTTGGGTAGTTCCCAAGAGGTGGATAGGTACACTCTCTTTTAGGATGGCATCGAATGGGCGGACCTGCTGCCAGAAGAGAATGCTTAACTATTGGGATGACAGTGGGGAGTCAGACATGGCTGGTGCTTGGCATTCTCCTGTAAGCTTACATTGAGAGACAGCTGCCCCTAGCAAGCAAGACAGAGGAGATGCTGCACACACTGAAGGGACAGCTTCATCCTTCCAGCATTCTTCCTCAGCTCTCACCCACACTGCCCTGCATCATTCTCTACTGCTTCTCTCTCCCCTGGCTCCACTGCAACATATGGCTGCTGATGAGAACATGGCATGCACCGGTCATGTTCTCTAATGACAACATATATTAAGCTGCGGGCAATAAGACAAAGGAACTTTTCTCATGCTAAAAAGTACTGTACATCTTATGGTCCCAAAAATTTGGTATTTGCATTTCAATTTTTTGTCTTAAATTTTCATTAAATTTTTGGCTGCTTTTACTTTTCATACTATGCATACCAGTGGGAGCTAGAAGCTTTAGGTTTCCCACTATTTCAAAAGGACAGAAGGGCACTCTGTTAAGAGAGTGTATTCCACTGAGGATACTGGTGATATACACTCACCTAAAGAATTATTAGGAACACCTGTTGTATTTCTCATTAATGCGATTATCTAGTCAACCAATCACATGGCAGTTGCTTCAATGCATTTAGGGTTGTGGTCCTGGTCAAGACAATCTCCTGAACTCCAAACTGAATGTCAGAATGGGAAAGAAAGGTGATTTAAGCAATTTTGAGCGTGGCATGGTTGTTGGTGCCAGACGGGCCGGTCTGAGTATTTCACAATCTGCTCAGTTACTGGGATTTTCACGCACAACCATTTCTAGGGTTTACAAAGAATGGTGTGAAAATGGAAAAACATCCAGTATGCGGCAGTCCTGTGGGCGAAAATGCCTTGTTGATGCTAGAGGTCAGAGGAGAATGGGCCGACTGATTCAAGCTGATAGAAGAGCAATGTTGACTGAAATAACCACTCGTTACAACCGAGGTATGCAGCAAAGCATTTGTGAAGCCACAACATGCACAACCTTGAGGCGGATGGGCTACAACAGCAGAAGACCCCACCGGGTACCACTCATCTCCACTACAAATAGGAAAAAGAGGCTACAATTTACACGAGCTCACCAAAATTGGACTGTTGAAGACTGGAAAAATGTTGCCTTGTCTGATGAGTCTCGATTTCTGTTGAGACATTGAAATGGTAAAGTCTGAATTTGGCGTAAACAGAATGAGAACATGTATCCATCATGCCTTGTTACCACTGTGCAGGCTGGTGGTGGTGGTGTAATGGTGTGGGGGATGTTTTCTGGGCACACTTTAGGCCCCTTAGTGCCAATTGGCCATCGTTTAAATGCCACGGGCTACCTGAGCATTGTTTCTGACCATGTCCATGCCTTCATGACCACCATATACCCATCCTCTGATGGCTACTTCCAGCAGGATAATGCACCATGTCACAAAGCTCAAATCATTTCAAATTGGTTTCTTGAACATGACAATGAGTTCACTGTACTAAAATGGCCCCCACAGTCACCAGATCTCAACCCAATAGAGCATCTTTGGGATGTGGTGGAACGGGAGCTTTGGGCCCTGGATGTGCATCCCTCAAATCTCCATCAACTGCAAGATGCCATCCTATCAATATGGGCCAACATTTCTAAAGAATGCTATCAGCACCTTGTTGAATCAATGCCACATAGAATTAAGGCAGTTCTGAAGGCAAAAGGTGGCCCAACACCGTATTAGTATGGTGTTCCTAATAATTCTTTAGGTGAGTGTGTATATATATATATATATATATATATATATATATATATTTATATATATATAGTTTGGAGATAAAAAATTGTGTTCCCTTTTAGTGCTGAAAGGAGAGATTGCACAGCCTGCTTAGAGAGAGAGAGAGAGAGAGAGAGAGAGAATGAGAGAGAAAGAAAGAGCAGTTTCCCAGACACAGTTTTGGGAATTGCATATACCAACTGTAAAGACTACACTTAATGTGTACAGTGCCTGTGTAAATCATCTCATCATCATGTGCACCAAACCTGCATTACTGTCCTCAGTGGCTTACATAGAGAAGTAAAGGCCCCATAGCAAGGATCAAACCAGACCCCCCACACAGGACATAATGGTTTCTGCCTAAACCCTTTTCAATGACCCTTGGGCCATTTTTTCACTGCTTCATTTTCTAAAAGTTGTTCCAAGTTGACCAAGTGTTCACCTCCAGTAGAAGAGGATATAATCCCCACTAAGACTGGACCCCCTCTTGCCCTAGGCCCCATAGCAGTCAAGTGGTCTGCAGCTATGGTAGTAACGCCCCTGGCTGTCATATCATTCAGGGTCCCTGCCGTTCACCTCCAAACATATCTACAGCAAGGGTACCACACATAACATCAGGCAGGAGCCCCAACACCAGGGTGTGCCTGGAAGTGAAGAAAATATGCACCCTTCCTATCACTGCATGGCCCAGGGAGCACTGTAGTGAGAACTTCCAGTTTGAGCATAACTAATCCCATCGTCCCTCTGCACATCCCCTGCAGGCAGCTTTCTGCACTTCATTTTATTAGTTTTTTTTTTATGTTTTATGGCAAAAGCTATTTTTTAGACAGTATATCCCACATGTTCAGTTTTCCTCATCACGTATGTTGGTTAAAACTTTGGATGTTATTATATATTTTTTTCCCTATCTTGTATCAATAGCTTTGTACTTTTTCTAGCTATATATTTTGCAATGCTAAAACAAAAGTTTAGACATTCTATTGCCTAGTTCAGAAAACATACTAAGATATTCAATGTTGGCAAAAATAACTGACTAGTCCCTGTCTGGAAATTGTCATTTTCAAATATACACATACACACCCCTGAGAAGGAGGGACAAAACCTAGGTCGAGCGGACTCTAGGAAACCAGAATTTTATATCTGATATGCCTTGTTTTAATCTACTCTTGTGAGTAGAATAACTTCATCTTTTAGCCTAAAGTGCCTATGGTGCTTCACTATTTTGCTCCCTGATTCCTGATATTGCAGGTTGATCAGACATAGAAAAAACTGTGGAGTGGCACTGCACCAGGACATAGTAGCAGTGTTTGGCGGCATAAGGAAGGAGAATTGGATCTGAGGATAAGCATCCGACTTATCCTCACTGTTTGTGGATTCCAGGAGAGCAGTGCAGTCCCATAAAGGATAACTGTCATATTTTCATCAAAAAATACATTTTAGCATATGTCACTGCTGCAGCAGCATTTTGCATAAAGCAATCTTAATTTTTTTTACTTACCACTCTTTTCCTTGAGTTTCCCCCTTAGTTACCGCTGTTTTGAATCCTACATTATGAGGATCTTCTCAAGATGGCTCCTCTGCCAGTTCTCTGAGGCCAAACCTGCATTCCATTACAAACTTGCTGTAGCCAGCAGCTTCCTGCCAGCCAATCAGATTGGATTACTGAGAGACACGCCTCCTCACTCTGAAGCCTAATGCAGGCAGTGTGAAGGACCGCCCCTCTGTCTTCCTAGCCGGAGACAGATGAGCCATAGCAATGGTCTTTTAAGGGAGCAGTGGAAAGGGACAGAAGACATTAATGAAAGCTGTTAATATAAGGTAATTACAGACCTTTTGGCAATCATTGACAGACTATCTCAGGTATGCATGCCTAGCTCTAATAAACTAGCAAAAAAATATAAAAAATTTAACTTTGTTTTACTTACCTAATGTGAGTTGAACCCAGTTCACGAAGGACTAACAGCACTCACAGTAAAAGACACAACCCAGTTTTTTTTTTCCTGTACTTTTTTTAACATTACATATATATACTGTATATATATATATATATATATATATATATATATATAATTTTTTATTTTTTGTCCTGAAATGACAAGGAACTATGAAACTATATTACATCAATTTCTAATAATTGCAGTATTTCTATAAATTGTAGTACAATTTGTCATCAGAGTCTTCAAATCAATTTTATTTTTGCAATGACAGCAAGAAATCTATATTATTACTGCAGATTTCATTGAAGCTTTTATTTTCAGAAATTGTTAGTGGTACAGAAAGGATCCTTCAATCCAAAGTAAATATTTCAATTAGCCTTAGTTTCCATGACAACACTGCCGTCTGTAGTATTTATCCTTAGTACAAACACATATAAATATTCATGCAAGTAATTTAAAAAAAAAATGCATTAATAACCCAGAAATTTTCTTGGCATTCGTTCTCAACTGCTTCAGATTATTTTATGTAATGTGTGATTTTAAAACCCTTCATAACAGTCTTATTATTTTAGACCTTTACATACATAATGCCATAGACATACACAGAAAAAATGTCACCCACTTTCTCAAAGGGAATTTGCCACCATAATCATTGACTATTATCTACTGTACTGCAGACCAGAAGTTTAGGTTGCTATATTTTTATTTTTTTCCTACTGTCCCCGGTTACCCCGCTGTCAACATTTGCTGTCATCAAGATGCTCTGCAATACTTTATCAGCACTGCTGTGTATGCGCCCAGAAGTCCTCTCCATTACGCTAGCACAGTACAGCAATCGTTACTTTGAGTGTTGACCGTGGGAGAACAGGGGCAGTAGGAAAATTTAAAATGGTGCTCTTGACTCCCTATGGGCAGTAATACTCATGTCTTACTGCAGATAACAGTCCAAGATTATGGTCATAAATTCCTTTTAAGTAAGTGGCTGACATTTGTTTTGTGTATGCACCAGTATATGGTATGGTGTACTGTATGTACGGGTCTAAAATAAAAGACTGTTATGAAGAGCTTTAAAATAACATTACATAAAATAATCCAAAACTGTTAAAACGAGTGCCAAGAAAAGGTTATGGCTTATTTATTTTTTTTAAGTTAATCGTCACAACTTACTTCAGCTAAAAACAGACACCAGTAAAGCAATATGCTTCAACAACCCTTTAAAGAGCATCTGTCAGCATATTTGTACCTATGAAACTGGCTGACCTGTTACATATGCGCTTGGCAGCTGAAGGCGTCTCTGTTGGTCGGAGGTTCATACATTGCTGAGAAAATAAATGCAAATGAACCTCTAGGAGCAATGAGGGTGTTCCGTTTACACCTAAAGGCTCTGCTCTCTTTTGCAATTGCTGCACCCTCTCTGCTTTGTTTGACAGGGCCAGGCATTGAAAACATTATAACGCCTGGCCCTGCTAATCAAAGGGCAGAGGGTGAGGCAGTTGGAGAGAGAGCAGAACCTCTATGTTTAAAGGCAATGCCACCGTTTCTCCTAGAATTCATTGGCATACTTTAAATCATCAATTTTCTTAGCAATGGGGGTACATATCTACATTGGACCAACACAGATGCCTTCATCTGCCAAGTGCACATGCAACAGGTCAGCCATTTTCATAGGTACAAATCTGCTGATGCCCTTTAACCTCTTTAGGACACATGACGCATCGGTACAGCATGTTGTCCCGGTACTTAAAGAAACATGACGTACCGATACGTCATGTGTATTTCCAATCACCGCCACCCGGCGGGCGGTGATCGGAACAAGGTGCCTGCTCAAATCATTGAGCAGGCACCTTGGCTAAATGTGCTGTGACCCCCCCCCCCCCCGTGTCAATTCAGACCTGCGGCTTTTCAATGATGCTGTAGTGGCGGGCGCAAGTGCCATCGGGTCCCTGTGGGGCTGTAGGGGGGACAGAAGTATTGGAATGCATTGCAAAAAATTAGACCCCCAAAAGTTGAAGTCCCAAAGTGGGAGGAAAAAAGTTGAAAAAATAAAGTTTTCCCCCCAAAAAAATTTAAAGTTTCAAGTAAAAATAAACAAGAAAGTTTTTTTCCTGAAATAAAGTTTAAAAAAATTGGCAAAAAATAGGGGGGAAAAAAGACATATTAGGCATTGCGGCATCCGTATCGACCGACTCTATAAAAATATCCCATGACCTAACCCCTCAGATGAACACCGTAAAAAATAAAAAATAAAAACTGTGCTAAATAAAAATTTTTGGTCACCTTACATTACAAAAAGTAAAACAGCAAGCGATCAAAAAGGCGTATGCCCACCAAAATAGTACCAATCTAACCGTCACTTTATTCTACAAAAAATGAGCCCCTATTTGAGATAATAACCCCAAAAATTTTTAAAAACGATGGCTCCGATTATGGAGATACTAAAACATCATTTTTTATTTTTTTTTAAAGCTGTAATTGTGCAAAACTTACATTTAAAAAAATGTATACATATTAGGTATCGCCGCGTCAAAATCGACCGGCTATATAAAAATATCACATGACCTAACCCCTGAGATGAACACCGTAATTTTTGTTTAAATAAAAACATTTATGTCACCTTACATAACAAAAAGTGAAATAGCAAGTGATCAAAAAGTCATATGCACCTCAAAATGGTGCCAATCATACTGTCACCTAAACCCACAAAAATAATACCCTACCCAAGGTAATCGCCCAAAAACTGAAAAAACTATGGCTCTCAGACAATGGAAACACTAAAACATGATTTATTTATTTTTGTTTCAAAAATGAAATCATTGTGTAAAACTTAAATAAATAAAAAAAGTATACATATTAGGTATCGCCACATCAGTAATAACGTGCTCTATAAAAATATCACATGACCAAACCCTTTAGGTGAATACAGTAAAAAAATAAAAACTGTGTAAAAAAAAGCCATTTTTTGTCACCTTACATCACAAATAGTGTAATAGCAAGCAATCAAAAGGTCAAACGCACCCCAAAATAGTGCCAATCAAACTGTCATCTCATGCTGCAAAAATTATACCCTACCCAAGATAATCGCCCAAAAACTGAAAAAACTATGGCTCTCAGACTATGGAAAAACTAAAACATGATTATTATTTTTTGTTTCAAAAATGAAATCATTGTGTAAAACGTACATAAATACAAAAAAAGTATACATATTAGGTATCGTCGCATCCGTGACAACTTGGTCTATAAAAATACCACATGATCTAACCTGTATGCCACCAACTGTTGGTTCAGGTTCTGCTCTATGTCTAGCTGCTGGTGAGTAGTTTTATCACTATGCGGAGGAAGAAAGCTGCTCATCAGCGACTGTAGACTCAGGCTGCTGCTGATGGAGCTGGCAATGCTCCTGCCACCCCACCCCAGCAGCCATGGAAGAAAAACATGAGCGCAGAGGGCCCCTCTGGTCAGAACTGCGAGAGGATGGACGATGCCGCAGATAGGCAGCGGCCAACTGATTACATAAGATGTCTCTATAGAAGTTCAGTTTGTCCTCCCTCTCAGCGGGTGCAAAGAAGGCTGCCATTTTAGATCGGTAGTGAGGGTCCAACGAGGTGGAGAGCCAGAAGTCATCCCTCTGCTGAATGATAACAATTCGGCTGTCACTACCCAAGCAAGTGAGCATGCAGTGGGCCATTTGCGCAAGTGACTTGGAGGGACTCCCTGCCTCCATTTCCACTGCGTACTGCACCGGTATGTCTGGGTCATCTGCCTCATCTTCTTTATCGTCCATTGCTCCTCTGGCTGCTCCTGCTCCTTCTGTCCTGTTATCTCTGTAAAAAAAACACCCATTTCGCTACACATTGCTTGTGCTCCGAAGTCTTTCTCCTCCTACTCCTTCAGGTCAGCCCCCACAGGCAGGGCCGCCATCAGGGGGGTACAGCCAATACCCCAGTAAGGGGCCCAGACCCTGGGGGGGGCCCAGCCAGTTCCAAAAAAAAAAAAAAAACTTGAGTTGAACTTTATTGCATCGCTAGAGGGGGGCAATTGATTATTCCTTGCTAGTGATGTCAGGTTCATGAACGAATCATTCATTTGAATTGATTCAGTTCACTGAACCGGAGGAGTCGATTCCTCTGACTGAGCTGATCCGTGTGAAACAGCTCAGTCTGACCTAGCACACAATAGCAGAGCCGCTGGCAGCAGGGAGGGGAGGGGCTCAGGAGGAGCGTAATCTGATCCTAGAGTGGAAGCTGCTTCTGCCAGCCCCTCCCTCCCCGCCCACCAACCAATTAGAGCTGAGGCAAGGCAAGCACTAGCAGCTCTGAGTCTGAGTCACTGACACAGTACAGGGAGTCTAAGAATCAAATGAGTCACAGGTTTAAAGAATCTAAAGATCCGACTGCAAGCAGCGTTTTGGTGTCAGCCTCCAGAGCGGAATGGAGGCGGAACGGAGCCAAACGGATGCATTCTGAACGGATCCTTATCCATTCTGAATGCATTGGGGCAAAACTGATCTGTTTGGGGCCGCTTGTGAGATCCCTGAAACAGATCTCACAGGCGGACCCAGAAACGGCAGTGTGAAAGTAGCCTATGCCGCATACTAAGCTAAGCTATTTCAAAGGCTCCAAATTATTTATTTTCATATTGATCCTTATGTTGTCTACTTGGCTAGGCAGCTCTATGTTGTGTGGTCTTTGCTCGGGGGTAAAATGCAAATCTGTTTTCTGGATTATCCCACAGGGCCAGGATCCTCCATCATTTATTGTTATTAACCCCTCCCTTGCCAGCCCACCCAGCTCTATTTAGCTTTGTGTTCTGCTTTGAAAAAAAATGTTTAGGCCATGAAGGGGTTAATTAAGTGTTGGAGGGGGTGGCGTGTGTTATTGTGCATATTGTGTTTGGGATCCATTTAACAAGTTTGACCAGTTAGGTTTGAGAGTGGTTGAGTGTCATCCACAGATCCCCCATAAAAGTGTCATCCACAGATCCCCCATAACAGTGTTCGTCATCCACAGATCCCCCATAACACTGTGTCATCCACAGATCCCCCATAACACTGTGTCATCCACAGATTCCCCATAACACTGTGTCATCCACAGATCTCCCATAACAGTGTTCGTCATCCACAGATCCCCCCATAACAGTGTGTCATCCACAGATCCCCCATAACAGTGTGTCATCCACAGATCCCCCATAACAGTGTGTCATCCACAGATCCCCATAACAGTGTCATCCACAGATCCCCCATAACAGTGTGTCATCCACAGTACCCCATAACAGTGTGTCATCCACAGTACCCCATAACAGTGTGTCATCCACAGATCCCCCATAACAGTGATATGGTTCTGATTCTGGATCTGACCCAATTAGTCAGTGAAGGATTGATGTACTGCTCCGAATGGTATGAAATGATTGGCATACGTACGCCTTGAGAGATCACACACAGACTGTCACAGAGAAGTCAATGCTATGATGTTCCGTTTATTATTTAGATTACATGATTTTTTATAGCAGAAAAAGAGGAACTTTATGACTCGGCTAATTTGATCTCATTGTCACATTACTAAGTCCCATGATAACGTATCACATTATCACTCCATACTTTAGCAAAAGTCAGCATTATGTCAGCAATATGTCAGCAATTTCAATATCATAAAGTGATTAGTAAGGGATTATTAAGGGAGCTGGCTGCTACTTCAGGGGCCATTTTGTTAAGCAAACTGTTAGATATAATACAAGCAAGTATACATTTGATACTAGATATATGATTCCACAACAGTCCCCCCTTGTAGACTTGATTGTAGACTTGATTGTAGACTTTCCCTAAACCTAGCGAATCCCTTGGCATACCATTCGTATCCTCTTCACCCACAGTGGCGACAACTTATCCCTTGTGAATAAGTTCCCGATTGAGCGGACTTCTGGTAATACCCTGGGATTCATTTGTCCCTAATTCTCATCATCTCTTGGATCTTCAGGCCTGGGTAGAGGAGCTTCATCAGCGGGAGTTGGAGAAGGCGGGGGTGTCGGGAATGCAGGAATCACATCCACATCTATTGCGGTGCTAGCCATTTGTTCATAGAGAAGTAGTATGGTTTCCTCAGCAGGCTTCTTTCTGTTGGTGATGCGGTTAATGCAGGAAACAACAACTTTGATAAATATGTAGATTACCATCAATATTAGGGCTATCTGTAATATTCCCTGAATTATTCCCATCGTCCATCCACTAATTCCCTTGAACCAGTTACTGGGATTAAGGAATGAGAAAGTGTCAGACCACCATGTTGACTCATCTGCACTGTGAGCCTCTAGCCATTCATCACGTATCTCACTCATCTTTTCCAAACCAGCTTTTACCTGTAGATTACCTTGTGGATCGATATAATGGCAGCATGCAGTACCTACTACCTGACACATACCTCCATCCTTTGCAGTCAAATAGTCTAATACTAAAGTGTGTTGATTAGTGACTATGATGAGCTGATTCTGAACAACATTAGATGTATTCATCAGTTTCATAATTTCCCAAATCTGATCATCCAAGTAGTCGGTAGCCATTACTAGCTTGTCATATGTTTGTGTAAGCATAGGATAGATTAATAGAGTACTAAAGAACTTGTTGGCACCACTCATTTCTACAAGATGGGGTTTTCCATTTGGTCTAGGAATGTTATCTGCGGCTCTTTTATATAAGGTGTGTTTGGGGATGGCATTGACATTTAATTTTCCATGAGGCAGTGTAAAAGTGGCTGGTGTGAGCCTAGCAATTGTACATAAACCTTTGAAATCCGAAGGGAGCCATTTATATGCCCTGTGTCCACATACTAGGTATATATTTTTTTGGGACCGAAACCACTGTACTATTGAACAAACGAGTGATTAAGTGGGCTAATTTGATACCTTCTGCTAGTTTTTGCCCCTTTTCTTGACCCTCTGTGGTTTTACTAGTTATCCCTATTGTCAAGTCCTTTATACTGCGCCGGGCGCAGGCCAGATCACCACTTGCTTCAGCATATATACCAATGCACTGTACTGGACTGTCTGGGTTGGAATCATTGCAGCCTGATCTGTTATGGGAACTGAAAACCATACCATGGGTTTGTACCTGTAGGCAGTAACAGTGGGTCCAATTTGGGAAGCAGGATACATTGCTCCACATATAGTCATTCCAGGGCATATTGCTATTCTGAGCTGAGGGTCCTGTTCTGTTTATCATTAGCCATGGGGACCCATCCCATGCTACTACTATTAGGGAAGCTTTTCTGTTGCCATTTTTGGTATTAACCTCTTTTATGCTAGAAAGGAAAACAGCTGATCCTGCCAAATCTTTTATCTCTTGGAAGGTTAGGGGCACAGCTAAATAAGGCATAGCTCTAGCATTTACTGGGCCATGTGTACATATCCAACAATCTTTTAGTGAAGAGGTGGTGGTGTCAGAATCACCTTCCTTCAGGCTTTTATACAACACTTGATGATGTTTGACAAACTTATTGTCCCACCCGTCATCATCCATTTCTGCCGGGGGAGGAATGTATGCACTGGTGAGTGTCACCAGTGCTAGCAGATAAAAGAAAATCATTTTGTTATTTCTGAATCTGGCGGGTTCCTTATCCTTTTGCAGTGAGAGGCGTGGATCCAGGTGGATCTCCCTTCGAGCTTTACAGAAGTTGGAGTGGTCAGTAGTACTTGGTAAGGCCCCTCGAAGCGTGGTTCTAAGGTACTTCTGACGTGCTTCTTGACCACTACCCACTCTCCTGGTTTCAGAGTGTGGCTGCCTTCTAGGGAGTCAGGATCTGGAATGGAAGAAAAGACTTGTACATGGATGTTAGACAACTGTTTGCTCAAAGCTATCACATACTTTGCAACAGATTCATAATGCATTTGCAACTGTTGAGGGAAGTACAGCCCCATCCGGGGTCCCGACCCAAACAATATCTCATGTGGAGTAAGTTTATGGGGAGGTTTGGGAGTGTGTCTGACTGCAAAGAGTGCTATTGGTAAACACTGAACCCAATTGAGCCCTGTCTCCCTAGTCATTTTCAGCATTTTTGACTTTAATACCCCATTCAGTCTCTCGACTTTGCCGCTACTTTGGGGTCTGTAAGGGGTGTGGAATGCCAGGTGTGACCCTACCATCTTCCAGACCTCTTGGGTTAGGTTAGCAGTGAATGCTGGGCCCTGATCACTCTCAATGACCTCAGGTACCCCGTACCTACAGACAGTTTCCTGTATCAATTTTTTAGCAGTAGTTGTTGCTGTCTGATTCCTGACGGGGTAGGCTTCTGGCCACCCAGAGAACATGTCTACCACTACTAACACGTATTGAAACCCTTGGCACATTGGCATCTGGATATGATCAATCTGGATCCTCTGGAAGGGGTATAAGGCTTTTGGGAGACATTTTTTGGGCGTGGGCTCAGTCCTACCTGGATTGCATTGGGCACAGATTAAACATGACTGGACATATTTCACTAGTACAGGAGTGATTCCTGGGGCTACCCATATTTTATCGATGAGTTCTTTCATTATTGTCTTAGATTGATGAGTGGGCCCATGGGCCACAGAGGCTATTACAGGATAGAGTGCTCTAGGCAAGCACACTTTCTTCCCTTGTGTCCAAAGTCCGGATTCTTCTTCCAGGGCTGACTCCTTTAGCCAGGTTTCCTTTTCTGAGCGGGTGGCTTGCTTCTGCATCTGTTTCAGTAGTTCCCATGATACTTCTTGTTGCTTGACATCCGGTTGTGCTAACATGATTTTATCTGGCTGTGCTCTTTCCTCTTCCATTGCTGCCTGTTTGGCTGCTTGGTCAGCCAATGCATTTCCTTTGGCTTCTGGTGTGTCAGCACGGGTATGTGCCTTTACTTTGATTACTGCTACTTTGGTGGGCAGGAGTACTGCAGTCATCAAAGCCTCCACTGCTAAAGCATGTTTAATTGGGGTTCCTGCTGCTGTAATGTAATCTCTGGCCTTCCATATTATTCCGAAATCATGAACTACTCCAAAAGCATATCTGGAGTCTGTGTAGATGTTAGCAGTGGAGTCTTTTGCTATGAGGCAGGCCTCAGTAAGAGCTATGAGTTCAGCCTCTTGTGCTGACTGGTCTGGGCGCAATTGCCTTGCACACAGTACTTCATACTCACTAGTAACTGCCATGCCTGTATGGAATTTCCCTTTGTCATCGGCATACCTTGAACCGTCTACAAAGAGTGTCCAGTGTGGGTTTTGCAAAGGAGTATCCTGTATTGATGGTGGAGTTCCTACTTCAGCTTCCATCATTGTAATGCAATCATGTTCTTGTTCTTTGTAAAGAGAGTCGGTTGAGGCCCATAGTTCTTCTTCCTGAAGATCTTCTTCAGCACGTAGATCAATAAAATCTTCAGAATCTCCATCTGCAGTACACTCCCCCCTTGGGAGAGGAAGGAGTGCAGCAGGATTGAGGATGTGGCATCTCTGGATGGTGACATTATCTGGCAGAAGCAGACTACACTGGAGCCTGAGGTGGCGTTGTGCAGTGAGGTGTTTAGGTTGTGTTTGTTGCAGGATAGCTGAGATGTCATGGGGAGCCATGATGGTGAGTGGGTGTCCCAGGACGATGTCAGCGGTAGCGTTCAGGAGAGAACTAGCAGCATGAACGGCCCTGACACAGGAAGGGGTGGCTCTGGCTACAGGGTCTAGACGTTTTGAGAAGTAGCCTAGAGGTCTACTACGACCCCCATGGCTCTGGGTGAGAACTCCAGTGGCATGACCCTGACGTTCCATGACATAAAGGCGAAAGGGAAGCTGATAGTTAGGGATGCCAAGAGCTGGGGCAGTGACAATGATTTGTTTGAGAGATTGGAATGCTTTTATGGCTTCTGCAGTCATTTGGAAAGGGACAGTAGCAATACGGGGTATGCAATCAAACAGTGGCTGCATCAGAACGGATGCATCAGGGATCCATGGTCTACAGTATGAAATTAGTCCCAGAAAGGTTTGCAGTTGGTGAGGGGTATCTGGCAGTGGGATGTCTGAGACTGCTTTTTTCCTGGCATCTGTAAGATGTTTACTGCCTTGTGAGATACAGTGACCTAGGAAAACAACTTTTGGAAGACACAATTGTAATTTAGAACGTGAGACTCTGCACCCAGCATCCGCCAGGTAGGCAAGAAGTGAGGCAGATGAGTTCAGGCAGACGGGGTGTGAGTCAGCACAGAGGAGTAAATCATCGACATATTGTAAGAGTTCCACCTCTGGGTGATCTGCTTGCCATGGTTGTAAGATGGATGCCATTGCTTTGCTAAAGCAGGAAGGACTATTATGAGCTCCTTGAGGCAACACCGTCCAGGTGTATTGTTTTCCATCATGTGTAAAAGCAAAGAGAAATTGGGAGTCTTCATGTAATGGGACAGAGAAAAAGGCATTAGCTAGATCAATGACAGTAAAGATAGCAGCCACAGGAGGAATGCTAGCAAGCAAAGTGTGGGGATTTGGTACAATGGGGGTTTCAAAGACCGTAGCCTCATTAATTGCTCTGAGGTCTTGTACCATGCGATATACAGGAGGTTGTCCCTTCACACTCTTCTTTTTAATTGGGTATAAGGGAGTGTTACATGGTGAGGTGGTAATTTTAATAGCTCCATTTGCAAGAAGAGCCTGTATCTGGAGGGTGATAGCATCTCTCTGGGAAATGGAGAGAGGGTATTGTGCTTTATATGGCAGTAAGTTAGGATTCTTCAAGGTTACAGTGACTGGCGGGACTTTGAGACGCCCAATGTCTTGGGGACCTTTGGTCCAAAGGGTATCAGGGATGAGGTGCAAAATGCTTTGCAGCGAATCCCCTTGTTCATGTGATTCAAGTGACTGGGATTTTAATGCCATTAGGAGGCAGGTTTCTTCAGGACTCAATGCCGTACCTAAAACAACTGTACCATTTTCCTTGAACTGGATGTTGGCACGTATTTTCTGAAGAAAATCTGAGCCTAATAGGTTATAAGGACATGTCTGGCTTACAACAAATTGTGACATTACTCCAGTGGGCAGATGTAACTGTGGAGATTGGCTTTGGGACTTAGTGGAGGGAGTAATCAAGAGAGGCTTAGTAACAGGGTTGTGCTGGGTGACCCCTTCTAAACCAGAGCAGGGTAAATGCATATCTGTGAGCCAGGAAGGGAGTATGGCGGTCTCACATAACACACTGCGGGCTGCACCAGTGTCTACAAGGAATGAGAGTTCCTTCCCTGCCACATCGAGGGTGATTCGAGGGGCGGGGCCTGCAGGAGGGGCAGAGACTGCCATACATGGGGTGTCCCCTCCCAGCAACACTGGTTTGCCAACGTCCTAGTAGGATGGAGCTGGCCACGGAGGAGGAGTTCCTCTTTGGCTCTGATCTGCTGGCCACAGATGTTTGGAGCGACAGTTTCTCTTAATGTGCCCTGGTTTGCCGCACCCATAACAGACACGGGGTGGGGGTCTTTCCTCTCCTCCTTCTCCCGTCATGACTGCCATGACTGATATGCGGGATTTCTTTGTACTACTCTCCAGCCCTTTTGCAACTTGTTCTAAAATTTCTAATGTTAATGATTTCCATTCTGGGCGACAGGTTACAAGAGCTTTGTTCAGATCTGGCCTAAGGCCATCTACAAATGACCGTGCTAGGAGTCTTAGGTGCACAGGTTCATTTGGACTGAATCCCATATCTTTATAGTTTTGTTTAACTCTTTGTACAAACTTTTCTACTGACTCTGCTTTATCCTGTATCATGTCTTGCAGGGTTGTGGACTGCTCTGCTAGTCTGTCTTTCGCCCACTTATATAATTGCTGAATGAAATCACGGCCAGATTCTGAATCACGAGTGTCATAATTTGCTCCAGGGAGTTCTGGTTGGCGTATGTGATCCATTATAAGTGAAGAAAATTCACCAGTTTTATTTTGTACAATACTTTGCAAGTCTGACCAAGTACACCCGTAGGTTTGATATACTTGTGCCAATTTTCTGTAAAAGGGCATAGGGTGAGTATCTGGGTCAGGCATGAGGTTCACTATGGTGAACAACTGCTGGGGGGTAAAGGACACATACTTAGGTGGCCCGACTGGGCGAGTGTTCAAGTATATTTCCCTTAAGGCTTCAAGATTTCCTTGTCCTATGTTATGGATCTCTCTTTGCAGCTCTGTAATTTGGTTTTGAAAAGACTCATTCATTGCTCTTGCTGCACCCTGCTGGCTACTTAGGGTAATGTCAGAAAATTGTCCAAGGTGCGGTGGGCTGCGATATCCCGGGGTTTGTGCTGCAGCACCAGGTGCATAGTCCACTGTCTGCTGTGAGTCTTCCCCTGCATCTTCCTTTTGTTTCTCCCCATCCTCATCTTCCTGATCTACAGCACCACTACCTCCTACCATTATATGAGCTGGAGCTATGGGCTGACTGGGTAGCATGTAGGTGCCGTCAGGATTTACAAGTGGGTATATAGTAGTGACTTGTGGCATGACAGAAAGAGCTGGGTTTGGGGAGATTACAAGTCCAGCCTTGGGCGTTGGCTGAGGACAAGATGGCGTCATTGCTGGGACTGGTGAGACGTGCTGGGGGGCTAAAAGAGCATGATTATGTGGGCGTGGAGCACCACAGGCTAAGCACGTATCACGGGGGGCAGGGTTCTGCTGACCACAATGTGTACAAGTCCAACTTCCCCTTTTTCTTTCAGCTGCGCCATTGTAGGGCGGTGGCTGTTCCTGTACTAAGACTGGGCCAGGCCGATAGTAATGGAGTCCTGATTTTTCATCAAACATTGCTTCTCCTTTTGTCTGTTCAAATTCTTTGCTACAGTCCAGCCATACCCTAACGGTATCTATCAACTTATCATCATTCAATTTGCCTCTCTTCTCAGTCAACAATGTCTGCCATATAGCAGAACACAATACACCTCCTTTTGCAATACCATAACTCTTTTCTAACTTGCTTAATCCTTTAACATAACCTTTTCCTCTCCGGTCCGCCACGTACTGTTCAGGTGAACAATAGCCCTTCGGGACACTATTTCGGTTACCCATTTTTTTCAAAACACCACGTTCTGGAGCCTTCAACACGTTCTGGAGCCTTCACTTACTGTCTCTGATAGTTGGATTAGCACAGACACTGACAAACAAACACCTTGAGCTTGAGATTAACACACCACTGGGTTATCAGCAAGCTGTCTCCTTCCCTTCTACTATTTCTTGGGGTCACACACCGGGGTTACCCCTCAATGTAGGCACTTTAGGAGACTTCTATTGTTCTGTCAGTCTATGCCTCTCCTTTCTCCCAGAGAAACCAACCATACACAAAAAAATAATAAAACACAATACATCAAGCTTATCAATACAATGGGGTTCTTACTTTCATGCCCCTGAGGATGCCTCACTGTCGGTGCACCCCTCCCTAGAACAAATATGGATAGACTAAGCCAAGGGACACAGAATAGGTAAGATGAATATATTTTCTCACCTCTTATTACGGGCTGCGCAGTCCCGGTGTCCGTTGGCTTGTCTCTCTGGGTCCAGTCTCTGGGGGTACGCCAGCAGGAGGTCCAATCCTCAGGCCCCACGTCGTTTGGCGCCAACTGATATGGTTCTGATTCTGGATCTGACCCAATTAGTCAGTGAAGGATTGATGTACTGCTCCGAATGGTATGAAATGATTGGCATACGTACGCCTTGAGAGATCACACACAGACTGTCACAGAGAAGTCAATGCTATGATGTTCCGTTTATTATTTAGATTACATGATTTTTTATAGCAGAAAAAGAGGAACTTTATGACTCGGCTAATTTGATCTCATTGTCACATTACTAAGTCCCATGATAACGTATCACATTATCACTCCATACTTTAGCAAAAGTCAGCATTATGTCAGCAATTTCAATATCATAAAGTGATTAGTAAGGGATTATTAAGGGAGCTGGCTGCTACTTCAGGGGCCATTTTGTTAAGCAAACTGTTAGATATAATACAAGCAAGTATACATTTGATACTAGATATATGATTCCACAACAACAGTGTCATCCACAGATCCCCATAACAGTGTTTATCATCCACAGATTCCTCATAACAGTGTGTCATCCACAGATCCACATAACAGTGTGTCATCCACAGATCCCCCATAACAGTGTGTCATCCACAGATCCCCATAACAGTGTGTCATCCACAGATCCCCATAACAGTGTGTCATCCACAGATCCCCCATAACAGTGTCATCCACAGATCCCCATAACAGTGTTCGTTATCCACAGATTCCCCCCATAACAGTGTGTCATACACAGATCCCTCATAACAGTGTCATCCACAGATGCCCCCATAACAGTGTGTCATCCACAGATTCCCCCCATAACAGTGTCTCATCCACAGATTCCCCCCATAACAGTGTGTCATCCACAGATTCCCCCATAACAGTGTGTCATCCACAGATTCCCCCATAACAGTGTGTCATCCACAGATTCCCCCATAACAGTATGTCATCCACAGATTCCCCCATAACAGTAAGTCATCTACAGATTCCCCCATAACAGTGTGTCATCCACAGATTCCCCCATAACAGTGTGTCATCCACAGATTCCCCCCATAACAGTGTGTCATCCACAGATTCGCCCCATAACAGTGTGTCATCCACAGATTCCCCCCATAACAGTGTGTCATCCACAGATTCCCCCTATAACAGTGTGTCATCCACAGATCCCCCATAACAGTGTCATCCACAGATTCCCCCCATAACAGTAAGTCATCCACAGATCCCCCCATAACACTGTAACAGTAAACCTTGTGCTTTTAAGGTGTTTTTTTTCTGAAATGTGCCATGGGAAGATTGCTAGGGCAGATTAGAACAGGTAGTGTAGTTAGTGTGGGGTCCTGCTTAAAAGAGTCTACCTTGTCGTGGTAGCAGGCTTCATATTATTTGGTCAAAAATTAATTCCTTACTGAAATCGCTGATTATCACTTTTTACTGTCTTTGTAGTTGTAAAAAAACAATGAAATTGGGGGTAGGTCCTTGGGGTGGAGGGGAGGTGGAGTCAGGACTAGTGTTGATCACGAATATTCGAATTTCAAATTTTTATCGCGAATATAGGTACTTCGAAAATTCGCGAATATTTCGAATATAGTTATATATTCGCAATTTCGAATATTCGAATTTTTTCAGATTTTTTATTTTTATTTTTTATTTTTTTTTCTTTCCGATTTTTTTTTTTTTTTATTAGTACAATCAGATCATCCCTTCCTGCTTCTAGCTTGTGGGCCAATAAGAAGGCTGCAATATACTTGACTTTAGGAGTAGTGATGAGCGGCAGGGGTCATATTCGAAAATGCACGATTTTTTTTCTTAAAAAAATCGGCAAGGTAATGATTGTGTAATATGCTAATTTTCGTAATTTGAATTTTCGGATTCGAATTTTTATTGCGAATTTTTCAACTTTAAGACAAAGAAGATTATAGCACTATATTAGCTAAATTGCTCTATATTAGTTTTTTCGAATATTCGCTATATTGCTATATATTCTTGTTTTAGAATATTACAAATATTCGCAAAAACGAAGTTATAGCAATATATAGAGAAATTTAGCTAATATAGTGCTATAATCTTCTTTGTCTAATAGTTGTAATTTTTTTCTCATCTGAAGTTCAGATTGGAAAAAAATTACAACTGTAAAAAAAAGATTATAGCACTATATTAGCTAAATTGCTCTATATTCGTTTTTTCGAATATTCGCTATATTGCTATATATTACAAATATTCGAAAAAACTGTTATAGCAATATAGCAAATATTCAAAAAATCGAATATAGAGCAATTTAGCTAATATAGTGCTATAATCTTCTTTGTCTAATAGTTGTAAGTTGAAAAATTCGCAATAAAAAATTCGAATCCGAAAATTCGAATTACGAAAATTCGCATATTACACAATCATTACCTTGCCGATTTTTTTTCAAGAAAAAAATCGCGAATTTTCGAATTTTCGAATATTCGACGAATATTCTAAAAAATATTCGCGAAATATCGCGAATTCGAATATGACCCCTGCCGCTCATCACTAGTCAGGACGAATTCTGAAGGGTAGGAGGGGGGGCCCAGGCCTTGAGCTGTGTAAGGGGCCCCAAAATTTCTGATGGCAGCCCTGCCCACAGGGCTCATGTGGCCATGAGATCTAGGCGCCACATCTCCAGTCCCCTGACCAGCCAGATTTACTAGCATCTGTTCCAGGACATGAAGCAGTGGAATGATGTTGTTCTTCTCGTAGTTCTGGCGATTGACAAACAACGTGGCCTCCTCAAAGTGCCTGAACAAACAGCAGGTGTCACGCATGAGCTGCCACTGGCTGACATCGAAGTTACACAGTGGAGTACTCCTGTCCGCTTGGATCATCAGGAAATCATTTATGGCTTTTCTCTGTTCGTACAGTCGGTCCAACATATGGAGGGTGGAATTCCAACTGTTGGAAACATTGCATATCAGCCTATGTTTGGATGCCGTTCTGCCACTGCAGCTCAAGGAGGGTGTGCTTTGCAATGTACAAGTGGCTGAAGTGCATGGAAAGTTTTTGGGCCATTTTTGGGATGTCTTGCAGATGGGTGGAAGAATTCAGGAACCACTTGACAACCAGATTGAACACTTGAGCCATGCAGGGCACATGGCTCAGCACTCCGTGATGCAGTGCCGACACCATGTTCTTCCCTTTGTCGGTCACCTTGGTTACTATTTTCAGATATTGCAGATAAAGCCAGGATTTGATTTCTTGCTGAAGGACATGGAGCAGTTTTTCACCTATGTGACTCCGTTCCCCCAAGCAAACGAGGTGCAGAACAGCATGACACCGCCCTGCACTGCTCATGTGGTACACTTGAGGGACACTGTGAATTGTCCCTGCAGTGGAGGCTGAGGACACGGTGGAGGATGAGGAGGCAGAGTTGGACATTGTCGCAGGACCAACAGCATGAGAACATGGAGGCAGAAGAATCATCACCTTGCCAAGTTGCTGCTGTGGCTGTGCAGGAACCACAATCACCCAGTGGGCCGTAAAGGACATGTACCATATTATCGCTGACCGTAGTTACAGTTCCACACGTCAGCACTGCCGTGCACTTTGGCAGACACCGACAGGCTCAAAGACTGGCCCACATTCTGTTCTACATGTGTGTGCAGGGCTGGTACTGCCTTTTTGGTAAAGAAATGATGGCTTGGGACTCTCCACCTTGGCTCGGCACAAGCCATCAGTTCTCTGAAAGGTGCAGAGTCCACCACTTGGAAAGGGAGGGACTGCAGCACCAGCAACTTGGAAAGTAGCACATTCAGCTTCTGCACTGTTAGATGTGTGCACGCATACTGTTGTCTCTTGGCAATCATTTTGGTGATCGATTGCTGATGGAATGACTGACGAGGAGTAGGAGGAGCAGGAGCATCAGGACCAGCAGATGATGGGAAGGACAGACAGCTCCTTTCGGCTGGGGTGGTGGAACATTGACTGTGATGCAGCGGTTACTGCGGCAGGCTGGATTACTACATCGGAGACACGGTTCTCCCAAGCCACTTTATGGCGACACTGCATATGTTGACGCTGGGCCGTAGTGCCAACATTGGCACCCTGGCCATGCTTTATCTTCTGCAAACAGATTCTACATATAGCCACGTTCACCTCCTCCGGCGGCTTAACAAAAAACTGGCACACCATTGAGTAGGTGATTTTATCCCCAACTCTATGCACTGACTGACTGCTACCGCTGCTGCATCTGTGAATCCCTACACCGCTACTTCCCGGGTACCCATCATCGAGTACTGTCTGCATGTCATTGATGTCCCCCTCAACCGTCTCTGGGTCAGCTATTTATTGGGTCTCCAGCCTCCTCCTGAACCTCCTCCTCAGGGCAGCCTAAACGCGTTTCGACTGCTCTCACACAAGCTGTCAACAGGGAGACTCTCTTGACTATGTGCGGTAGGGTGTGGTGGTGTTTTCTTGCCACTTCTTAGTAAAAAGGAAGGTGCCCCATTGAAACTGGTGAGAACAGGTCATACTTAGTCTATGGCTGAGGCTATTTATAGGGCTGTGACATTGCAGGGGCTGGCTGCTGATTGGCGGTATAAATTGCATTGTGGGTGATCCCTCGTTCCCAGAGGTCTTTGTTCCATGTCCTAACATGTGCAGCAGCCATTTTAGAAAAAATAAAAAAAGATTCTTTACCATGAAGCACAAGCAAATTCGGCTTCAGTACGAATCAAATTTTTCTTGAAATTCGGATCAAATTCCACTTCATCAACTTTGATTCGCTCATCTCTAATGATGATTTTACATCAGTCCAAACAGAATCTGCAGAATAGGACATCAGGCATCAGTAGAAATCTAAAATTATAAATCTCCAGCACTCTGTAAAAACGTTACTTCTTTATTAAAAAATTCCTAATAACATAATGTATAACTATTAAAACCCAGACCTACACTGGATAGCTGAATGTGTCTTGGACTCCTATTATCTACGACAAACAATAGATAACCACACAAAGACCATATGCCAAAAGCCACATATGTGCAATACATCAATCTATATATGAGACAGATAACAGGCTTAGTCAGCATACCTTACAATGGCAGCCTTGTGCACTGTGAGACATTCCAAATCAGCTCTCATCTGACTTAGAGCCAGTAAGCCTCAAAGTTACTTCAGATCTGTTGGATGGCTTGGGTGGACCTGCACACCTAAATCAATATTATTAGAGAGACAAAAAGTTTTCTGATTGTCCTAACATAATATTTAATAACCTTTCTATACAGTTTTGTCATGTAAAAACTCATTTGCATAAACATGGGCATATGGGAAAGAATGAGCAGAATCTGCATTGTTTTTCATCTGAAAAACCATTTGCATGGAAAATTTGTGATCTACACTACTCATGAACAGCGCCATCTATTGGTTTCATAGTCTTATGACCAGAGTAAGACAAGATTATTAGTGTATCCTTTTGCATGGAAAATTTGTGATAAAAAATTGCAATTAGAATATTCACGATCTACACTACTCATGAACAGCCCCATCTATTGGATTCATAGTCTTGTCATAAGACTATGAAACCAATTGATGGCGCTGTTCATGAGTCATTACAAGCAGGGCAATAGTCCTCAGATACACCCTAGCAAGCTTATATTACCGCAGATAAAGTGCTATAAGATGTGTAAATGATAGCAGCAATTGGATATACACCTCAGTGTTAACACAATTTTTTATGCAAAAGTCTACACTAATAGTCTTGTCTTAAGACTATGAAACCAATAGATGGCGCTGTTCATGACTCATGAACAGCGCCATCTATTGGTTTCATAGTCCTATGACAAGACTATTACTCTTGTAATAAGACTATGAAACCAAAAGCTGGCGCTGTTCAAGAGTAGTGTAGATCACAAATTTCCCATGCAAATAGAAATGCAAACTGTATAGAAAGGTTATTAAATACTATGTTAGGACAATCAGAAAACTTTTAGTTTCTCTAATGATATTGATCTAGGTGTGCAGGTCCACCCAAGCCATCCAACAGATCTGAAGTAACTTTGAGGCTTACTGTCACTGAGTCAGATGAGAGCTGGTTTGGAATGTCGCATAAGGCTGCCATTGTAAGGTATGCTGACTAAGCCTGTCATCTGTCTCATGGATAGATTGCATATACCTGGCTTTTGGCATATAGCCTTTGTGTGGTTGTCTATTGTATGACGTAGATAATAGGAGTCCAAGATGCATCCATGGCTTGCATATACCTGGCTTTTGGCATATAGCCTTTGTGTGGTTGTCTATTGTATGACGTAGATAATAGGAGTCCAAGATGCATCCAGACGTCCTCTTAATGCTGTTTTCAAACCATTTTGATAGGGTTTCCATCAATTTCTAAACGTTTTTTGTGAACCAGACACCCTCTCTTCTTCAGAGCAGGGGGTGCCTGGTTTGATGCTCGGGTCTCCCATTGACTTTCATTGTATTAAATTGTACTCGAGCACCCGCAGTATTCAGCCAAGCACTCGGATGTGCCGAGCATAGCGATGCTCGAGCCGAACAACATATTGTTTATTGCATTTATTACATGTGATAACATATATTATATTTTTGTTGGAACAATTTATACACAATTTTATTAAATGGGCTTCTCCAGTAGTATTGCATGTTTTTGCATTCAGCCATTGTACAAATGATCATACAACTATGCACATTTGTTACAAATATATATATACCATATATATCAAGCAATTCTTCAGTCACCAAAATAAATCACATAAAATGTCAATCTTAATATATAAAGAAATTCAAAATCTTTGCAAAATGACTGTTTCAATTTTTCGAAAGATTTTAACAAAGAATAAAATTGATGTTGTTGTCATCATTTTTGATGTTTTAAATAAAATTGCATATGGTATGTGGGAGTTTGCATTAACAGAGAATGGTGAGAAATATTTATTTTTAAATCTTTATAAACACAAAGTAGAAATGACAAGAAAACAATCGAGTCACATCACAAGTCTGCACTAGGAAGTTTGGTATATAGTTACAGTATTTGCTAAATTTGTCTTTGCATTCAATTTTGGAGTCCATCTCTGTAATATTTGGAGCATAGAACCATAAATGACTTCAAACTTTACCCTAATTATGATGCTGTAGAGGGAACTAAATGGGTTTAGTGCATGCCCAGATATAGGAGATTCTGGTTCCTGTATTTGCACATGCAATAGACATGTCCAGATACTGTTCAGTGCCTGTTGCAAAGTAGAGGGAGCCAGGGATAGCCTAAGTAAATGGTTATGTGGGTAAATCAGATGACCAATGCCAGCTTACATCCTACAGAAATGGAATGTGGCACTCTTAACTGTTCACATTGCCAATATGGGGGTGGTGAGCCCTTTAGTGTGCCAAACATTAAAGCCTTTTTGGATTATTTTTTTTCATAATGTGGCCAACCCCTTTACTATTCCACACATAAGGAAAATTCTGGTTTGCATCTATACAGGAGTGACTTAGTTCAGATAACATGCTCCGTTAACAGGTGGGTTCCTTCAGTTTATAGTGGGCAATGACCCAAAGCTACTGTCTGCATTAGATACTGTATGTTATTAAGCTCTGCAGGGTTGTTAGTACCAATGGAGATCAATGGGTATCAACGCTCTAGTTACTGTGCTTACATTTTCAATAGTAACTATGCCCAAATTTGTTAGAACACAGAGTTGACCACAGCACTTTCCAAATGGCTTTTGTCGATGCTCGCCCCTGGGTTGGTCTTCCTCCAACAGGAACACCAGGTATACTTGTGTGTTTATGTAAGAGACAGCAAGCCAGTCGTTTTTAGATTGCTTCCTTTATTTATTTAATTTCATATTTTTTAACACCAGTGGTGACAGATATACATTAGTGCAATGTTTCGGGCCCTTTAATTGGCACCTTTTTTCAAACTGATGGATATAAAGTAAATAAAAAGTAGTAGATGATAAAACAAAAGGATTTTTGGACATCAGTAACATGATTTAAAGGAGAAGGATACAGCAGAATATATATAAACATCGAAAGACAAGTGGAAGATGCATTATTGAGACGGAGGAGGTTATGGAAAAAACAATAGGGATCATATTAGGAATGAGGCTGAATCCAAGAAGATAACAGATAAACACCAATAGTAGATAACTCACAAAGTGAGTATGCGTACTAGGCCTGTACACCAGGTATCAACACCAAAAAAAGGGGAAAAAGGGGAAAAAGGCGAGTGACACAATGACCGAGAATCTTTAAAAAAAAAAAAGTTTTAAGTTTTTTATTTAAATATAATAACATAGCAAGGTACATGTACAATGTTTGGTATGTCTAAAGTGATGTTGTAGAGGCAAGGATGTATTACATTCCAAAGAAGGCAAATGACATTAGTCTCAATCTCAATACAGGTGATATAAGAGGCAAATCAGCAGACTGATAGTGTAAGCAGCCTATGATGTGTTAGCATATTATCGGCTTGAAGCATAATAAGAGACGAGACGTAGTGTCTAATGGATATTTGGGTACTTTTGGATGTGTAGGCACCCTTCTTGTTACTATAGGAGCGTGGGAGGGTCCTAGAAGTTAGCCTTGGTGTCTGAATTCCTGCCATAATCACAATTTTTGGGGAATTTTTGATGATTACGGGCTTCCCATGAGGAAAGTTCCTCAAAGTGATATATTTGGTCAATTTTCAGTTTCCATTGTTGTATGGGGGGAGGGGTAGAGGATAGCCAATATTTTGGTATTAGTAGGTGAGCAGCTATCAGCAATTGCCTAAAGAGAAAAGGGAGGGAGTGTGATGTGGCATCATCGTCTAGGTTGAGTAAGGCCTAGCATGACATATTTGATTGCTAATATGAAAGATTTCCTTCCACTAAGTATTTATGTGCTGTTCCAGCCTTTATTCTTGTATTCTATAAGTTGTGTTTGCATTGTATTATCATTACCATGTTGTGTAACGCTGCCACCCTGTGGTTATTCTTATAATTCATTTATGTGTGTTATGTAAATTCCCATTACAATGCTCTCCTCCCTCTTTTGTGACATCACATCCTCTGAAAGGTCCTTCATACTTCCTCTTTGTCGCAGACCTTCATGATGGTGAGAGCTATTCTTTTTGACCTCTAATATCCTCTAGCATACCCTCATTTCCCTGCATTTGTTTCCAAGACAAATCAATAAATGATCAAAGCTTCACCATTGTATTCTCCTCACTGGATCATCACATGCAACTGGTGTCTATATCTGGAGATATTAGTGAGTTCAGCTATCTACCATTGCTTGTACAGGGGCTATCACTCACAACCAATCAGGGGATAATCTCTAACGTACATCTGTGGCAGAATAGTCAAAAAGAAGCTTAAATCTACAGTCTTGCATGTCTACACACAGTCTGCCTGTGAGCTTAGAGCTGTCCGCCATCTTATACGCACGTGGCTTCATAAGCACAGTGCACAAGCTCGAATACCCTCTTAAAGAGACAGTACCGCCTAAACAGGAATAACATGTCCACAAGAAGCTTAGTGGATCTCTCAGTAACTGAACATACAGAAAGTAACCCTGCTCCCAAAAACTCAGATATGCAGGAAGCAGAGTCCATGTTAACTGAAGAACAAGCAGTACGATCTAAACGTGTTATCAAGCCAACGCAAAAGATTAGAGAGAACTTTGAGGCGAACAAAGAAGAGTTCAGTGACAATTTAAACGATTTATGGCAGAGAACTGATCACTATATAGCAGCTCTTTTACGATATAACAACGACCTTACAAAGTTAACCACAACGTTGAATCGCTTAACTAACTCCTACGTCCGCTATCAGCGACTCTCTGCTAAGTACATCACTTTCCTGAGCGACTCTGATTTTGACGAAGCCTCAGAGGAGCTGAGTGAGAGAAAGAATCTCCTTGAAGAGAAGGATGCCCTAGTACAAGATGCTAAGAGCAAGGCAGAACTCCGCATCGCACACTTACAGGAGGCGAGATCCCATCGATCAACTTCAAGTAAACATACAAAATATACCCTTTCATCTTCCAAAACCTCTCGTTCCGGAAGGTCAGCATTGCATGACAAGCTTATAGAAGTCCGGGCAGAAGCAGAGGAAGCTAGCGTAAGAAGTTCCTTTGCTAAGAAGGAGGCGGAGATTACGAAGAAGAAAGCAGAAATGGAGGCTAAGAAAGCAGAAATGGAGGCTAAGATGGCAGAAATGGAGGCTGAGACAGAAGCCCAGCTAAAGATCCTCCAGACAGAAAGGGAAGAAGCAGCTACCTTAGCTAAACTAAAGGTCCTCGAGCAAGCATTAGGCCAAGGTACCGGCCCAGACTGTTTCGTTCCAGGAGAAGAGGAAGACCCATCCGACCGCACTGCCAGGTATGTGCTAAGGCAACCATCGCCTACTCCTCCTGTAAAATCGCATGCACCAACGCCACTTCTAACTCACCAACTGGGCAAACCCCCAGAGTACCAGAAATCATCACAGCCCAGTAATAAGGTAATATCTAGCACCAAGCAGGCTGATCATCCAGAGACTAAACCGCAGCCTAATCCTTATGCCACATCATTCCATCCTGATCAATCTCAACCTTATCTGCCAGAGCCCCCACATGCTCTAGAGACACCACAATGCAATACAGCAATATGGAGTGGGAGATCAGACATGTCAGACTTTGCCAGATACATGATGCGCAGGGAGCTGATTAATGTTAGTCTCTCAAGGTTTGATGACCGTGCCGAAAACTACAGGGCCTGAAAATCGACCTTTAAAGCAGTAATCGGTGACATAAACCTCACTGCCATGGAGGAACTTGACTTGCTCATCAAATGGTTAGGCCCAGAATCTGCAGAACGCATAAAGACATTAAGAGTGGTTCATGCAGGCCACTCAGAGGAAGGTCTCGCTGCAGCATGGGAGAGACTTGAACAGACCTATGGCAGTCCAGAAGCTATAGAAAGTGCCCTATTCAGGAGACTTCAAGCCTTCCCAAGGATAACTGGCAAAGACAATCGCAAACTCCAGGATCTAAGCGACCTACTAAAAGAACTTGAATTGGCAAAAATGGACCCACGTCTGCCAGGACTGAGTTACCTTGATACCGCCCATGGCGTCGATCCAATAGTGTCGAAACTACCACATGGCATGCAAGAGAAATGGGCAGACCAGGGCTCCAGATACAAGAGAGAACACAATGTGTCTTTTCCCTCTTTCTCTTATTTTACCAGATTCATCAGTGACCAAGCTCGAAAGAAGAATGACCCCAGCTTTGACTTCACTGAATCCACTCTACCTGCTTCATCTTCATGTTCAAGGTATGACAACACCACAAATAAACGTAGAGACTTAAGGGGGACAGTATCCGTTAGGAAAACCAATGTTCCACTTATTTCAACCTGCACTACTAGGAAGGAATACCCTGTCCTCAAAGAAAAGGACCCTAACCGCATGTGCCCCATCCATAAAAGACCTCATCCTTTAAAGGAGTGTCGTGGGCTCAGGGCAAAGACCTTGCAAGAACGAAGAGAGATACTGAAAGAGCTTGGAGTGTGTTACAAGTGTTGTGCCTTATCTAATCATATGGCGAAAGACTGTAAGGTTATTATCAAGTGTGCAGAATGCAGCAGTGACAAGCACGTTACAGCAATGCATCCTACCCTGCCTTCAGACAACGCACCATCTCAAGCTGCGACCAATGCCGTCGCACTTCATGGCGGGGAGCCACCGGCTCAAGAATTAGCTACAACTACTATTTCCTCTTCCTGTATGGTGATATGTGGCAAGGAGGCTGATTCTAAGTGCTGTGCAAAGGTGTGTTTGGTTAACGTCTACCCAGAAGGGCAATCTGAAAGAGCCATCAGAATGTACGCAATTATTGATGAACAAAGCAATAGGTCTCTGGCAAAACCTAAATTCTTTGAGATTTTCGGCATAGCAGGAGAAGCAACACCATATACCTTCAACACTTGTTCTGGTCGTGTAGAGACTTATGGCAGAAGAGCCACTGGATACCTTATCTCCTCCATAAAAGGGAACGTTCATATACCCTTGCCAACGTTAATTGAATGCGACCAAATACCAGATGAAAGAGATGAAATTCCTACTCCAGAAGCTGCATATCATCATTCCCACTTGAAACATCTAGCTAGTGAGATCCTCCCTATGGACATGAATGCTGACATCCCACTTCTGCTCGGGAGAGACATTCTGAGGGTCCACAAGGTGCGTCAACAATGCAACGGTCCTGATAATGCTCCATATGCACAGAGACTCGATTTAGGCTGGGTAATCGTGGGCGATGTATGTATAAATAAGAGCCACAAACCATCTCAGGTGAACTCCTTCAAAACCTTTGTGCTCAACAATGGTCGCACATCTCATTTTAAGCCATGTGTTCATCATTATGAGGTGAAGGAAAGGCTTTCTAACCTCTTAAAGACACCAGACATCATTCCTACCAGTTATGACAACTTAGGAAAAACTGTGTTTTGTACAACACCAGACGACGACAAACTGGCCTTGTCCATGGATGACAAAGAGTTTATTAAAATAATGGACGATGAATTCTTCAAAGATGCATCTAACCACTGGGTTGCACCTTTACCTTTCCGTGCTGTAAGAGCCAGACTTCCTGACAACCGGGAACAAGCACTCTCCAGATTCATCTCCTTGCAACGTACGTTAAAAAGCAAACCAGAAATGAAAAGTCATTTTGTGGCCTTCATGGAAAAAATATTTCGCAATGATCATGCAGTGCTGGCTCCACCCTTACAAGAGCATGAAGAATGCTGGTACCTTCCATCCTTTGGGGTATATCACCCACGGAAGCCAAACCAAATAAGAGTGGTATTCGATTCAAGTGCCAAACATAATGGCGTATCTCTGAACGACGTCCTTCTCACTGGTCCGAACCTGACCAATAATCTGGTGGGAGTGCTCATGAGATTCAGAAAGGAGCCAGTAGCCATTACTGCTGACATTGAACAAATGTTCCATTGCTTTATCGTGCGGCAAGATCATAGAAACTACCTCAGGTTTCTTTGGCATAGAGACAATGACACCAGCAAAGAAATGGTTGAATGCCGCATGAAGGTACACGTGTTTGGTAACAGTCCTTCACCTGCGGTTGCTACATATGGCCTACGGAGGGCTGCCTTAGATGGTGAGTCAGAATTTGGGGAACATGCCAGAAACTTTGTCGTGAGAGACTTCTATGTGGACGACGCACTCAAATCCTTCCCTACAGCGGAGGAGGCCATAGATCTGCTCAAAAGGACACAAGATTGCGCCACCAGACCAGCATCTGGAAGAGTCTCTGCAACTTCTTCTTGGTTGACAGGTCCAGAGTTTCTGCTGAACCAGAATGAAGAAACTCCTATCCAAGACGTCTTCAGTCTCCAGGACCCTCATGAAGATCCAGAGATTCGGCCTGAAGTTAGTACCTTCGTCACCAAGTCTGAAAGGAGCGCTGGCTTGGGCTGTCATCGCTTTGAACGCTTCTCTAGATGGTCAAGACTCATTCACATCATTGCAAGGTTAGTCCACATTGTTCATTGTTTTCATGCTGAGAAGCATAACACTGACTGTCGCAGTTGGCACCTGTGCCATAAACCTCTAACGGCAGAAGACATTATTCTAAGTGAATTGCTTGTGATAAGTAACGTACAGCAGAGTGCCTTTAAAATGGAACTGAAATGTATACATGACAAGCAAGATATACCAAAAGGCAGCCCCATTGTCAACTTGAAACCAGTAATTGATGATCGTGGCATGCTGAGAGTTGGTGGTCGCCTAAACAAGGCTAAGCTAGAGATTGCAGAAATGAATCCCCTTATTATTCCTGCCAAACACCACGTTACTACACTGTTGATACGGCATTATCATGAAAGAGTCCAGCATCAAGGCCGACATTTCACTGAGGGCGCTTTAAGAGCCGCAGGTCTTTGGATAGTGGGAGCAAAAAGACAGGTTGCTCATATTATTCACCATTGCATTAACTGTCGCAAGGCGAGAGGAAAATTACAACATCAACAAATGTCTGATTTGCCAGTTGATAGGACAAGCACCGAACCACCGTTCACTTATGTTGGTCTGGACGTTTTTGGGCCATGGACAGTCACTGCACGTAAGACCAGAGGTGGTCATGCAGAAAGCAAACGATGGGCAGTGTTGTTTACATGCTTAAGTGTACGTGCTATACACATTGAAGCAATAGAATCCATGGACGCTTCTAGCTTCATCAATGCTTTAAGACGATTCCTCGCCATCAGAGGACCAGTAAAGCAAATAAGATCTGACTGTGGAACCAACTTCATAGGAGCCTGTCGAGAGTTGCAAATTGACTCTAAACCAGTTCAAGACTACTTAGCCAATAATGGTTGTACATGGATCTTTAACCCCCCGCATGCCTCTCATATGGGCGGTTCATGGGAAAGAATGATAGGCATCACCCGCAAAATATTGGACTGTATGCTTATGAACTCAAACTTCTCAAGGCTCACCCATGAGACTTTGACTACCTTCCTGGCTGAGGTATCTGCTATTGTCAACTCAAGACCTCTTGTACCTGTATCTATGGATCCAGAATCCCCTGCCATTCTTACTCCAGCAACTCTTCTCACTCAGAAGTTTGGATCTGTTCCTAATCCACCTGAAGAGTCTTCTTCTAGTAACATATATCTGAAACAGTGGAAGCACGTTCAACATCTGGCCGACTGTTTCTGGAGCAGGTGGAAAAAGGAGTATTTAACGCTTCTGCAAGCACGTAGAAAGTGGCAACAGGTCAAGCCAAACTTACAGATAGGAGATCTCGTACTCATGAAAGACCAGAACGTGGAAAGAAACTCCTGGCCCATGGGACTCATCTCAAAAGTCTTCACCAGTGAAGATGGCAAAGTTCGCAAGGTGGAAGTGACCATCGCAAAACAAGGCCATCCCAAATCCTTTATCAGGCCTGCATCTGAGATTGTTCTCCTCTTACCCGTGGAGGAATGATTCTTTACTTGAGGAACTTTATTCCTGGCAACCAGAAGACTCAAGGCATTGGACTGTTCCAGCATGTTCTTTTGTTTGTTTTTTGTCTTTCAGGTTCCAACATTTCATGGACATTTCTGTAGTTGTATATATAGTGAAATCCAAGGATTTCAGACGGGGAGTGTGCTGTTCCAGCCTTTATTCTTGTATTCTATAAGTTGTGTTTGCATTGTATTATCATTACCATGTTGTGTAACGCTGCCACCCTGTGGTTATTCTTATAATTCATTTATGTGTGTTATGTAAATTCCCATTACAATGCTCTCCTCCCTCTTTTGTGACATCACATCCTCTGAAAGGTCCTTCATACTTCCTCTTTGTCGCAGACCTTCATGATGGTAAGAGCTATTCTTTTTGACCTCTAATATCCTCTAGCATACCCTCATTTCCCTGCATTTGTTTCCAAGACAAATCAATAAATGATCAAAGCTTCACCATTGTATTCTCCTCACTGGATCAACACATGCAACTGGTGTCTATATCTGGAGATATTAGTGAGTTCAGCTATCTACCATTGCTTGTACAGGGGCTATCACTCACAACCAATCAGGGGATAATCTCTAACGTACATCTGTGGCAGAATAATTCATGATAGGGCAGTCCCACCATATATGGAAGAAGGTTCCTCTATTGTCAAGGCACCTCCAGCATCTGTCTGAGGCTGTTGCTAAATACAATGAAGTTATATCTGGTGTTTTATACAATCTGGTTAAAAGTTTATATCTGTTCTCCTGTATGTGGACGCATCTAGATGATTGATGTTGAGAAAGCATTATGTCTGACAGTGTTAGGATAGGAAATTCCTGTCCTAAGTCCCTCTCCCAATGCCGGATAAAGGCTGGTTTAATAAGTGAGGATGGAGTGTTTAGTTTTTTGTATAATTGGGAGATACGTTTTCTAGGGGGACTAGGATTAGCAATGAGAGATTCGGACCACACTAATGGGTGAAGGAGGTCGCTCCTGGATATGTGTTGAGAGATAAAGGAGTGGAGATATGAGGTGGAGGATAAGTGCTGGTGGTGCGAGGTAAATTCTTTTTAGAATTCCTTGATTGGGAGTAAAGAGCCTTACAGTGACAGAGTCTTGAGGTGGCGGCAGCAGCAGTAGCAGCATCAGGAGAAGGCCACCGAGTGGCACAAAGACAGAGTCTGAAGTTTGCAGCAGTATGAGGAGGCCACTGAGTGGCAAAATGACAGAGTGTGGAGGTGGCAGCAGTATAAGGAAGCCACCAAGTGGAACAATGACAGAGTCTTGAGATTGCGGCAGCAGCAGTAGCAGCATCAGGAGAAGGCCACAGAGTGGCATGATGACACAGTGTGGAGTTTGCATTAGTATAAGGATGCCACCGAGTGACACAATAACAGAGTCCGAAGGTGGCGGCAGCAGCAGTAGCAGAATCAGGAAAAGGCCACCAAGTGGCACAATGACAGAGTGTGGAGGTAGCAACAGCATGAAGAGGCAACAGAGTGGAACAATGATAGAGTGTGGAGGTGGCAGCAGCATGAGGAAGTCAGAGTGGCACAATGACAGAGTGTGGAGGTGGCAGCAGTATAAGGAAGCCACCAAGTGGCGCAATGATAGAGTCTTGAGATGGCGGCAGCAGCAGTAGCAGCATCAGGAGAAGGCCACTGAGTGGCACAATGACAGAGTCCTAAGGTGGCGGCAGCAGCAGTAGCAGAACCATGAGAAGGCCACCAAGTGGCACAATGACAGAGTGTGGAGGTGGCAGCAGCATGAGGAAGTCACAGAGTGGCACAATGACAGAGTGTGGAGGTGGCAGCATCAGTAGGAGGCCACAGAGTGGCACAATGACAGAGTCTGGAGTTTGCAGCAGTATGAGGAGGCCACCGAGTGGCACAATGACAGAGTCTTGAGGTGGCGGCAGCAGCAGTAGCAGTATCAGGAGATGGCCACCAAGTGGCACAATGACAGAGTCTGGAGTTTGCAGCAGTATGAGTAGGCCACCGAGTGGCACAATAACAAAGTGTGAAGGTGGCAACAGTATGAGGAGGCCACTAAGTGGCACAATGACCGACTGTAGAGGTGGAAGCAGTATGAAGAGGCCACCAAGTGGCACGATGACAGAGTCTGGAGATGGAGGCAGCAGCCTCAGTAGGAGGCAACAGAGTGGCGCAATGACAGAGTGTGGAGGTTGCGGCAGCATCCGGAGACCACAGAGTGGCAAGGCGGCATAGTGTGGAGGTGGCCGCAGCATTAGGAGGCCACAGAGTGGCAAAGCGACATAGTGTGGATGTGCCGGCAGCATCAGGAGGCCACAGAGTGGCAAGGTGACATAGTGAGGAGGTGGCAGTAGCATGAGGAGGCCACAGAGTGGCACGACGATGAGAGATTGCAAAAGTGGCACCAGCATGATGGGGCCACAGAGTGGCATGACGACGAGAGATTGTGGAGGTGGCAGCAGCATGAGGAGACCACAGAGTGGCCTCTTCTCAACTTTATCAAGTGTTGTTTAAAAATACATATTAATAACGCGTTCTCCGGCACAAAAGGCTTGGCAAATTAATTGTCCGTGAATTTTCCTTGAAGATTGGGATAATACGTTGACAAATTTAAGTTTACTTTCTTATAATTTAAATCAGGTTTTGGTTCAATTTAAAATTAAATATTTAATAAATTAAATAATGAAAATTAAGTGTTGCCTAAAACAGGAGAGAATCCGTCAGTCTTCAGTTTATTCAACGACGTGGTTACGAAGGAAAAAGGATTCTAAAAAACAATTTCTCTTATCCTGAAATACCTCACTAAAGGTTTGGAAGTCTCCACCTCGGCTTGCAACAAGCCATCAGTTCTCTGAAAGGTGCAGAGTCCACCACTTGGAAAGGGAGGGACTGCAGCACCAGCAACTTGAACAGCAGCACGTTCAGCTTCTGCGCTGTTGGATGCGTGCAAGCATACTATTGTCTCTTGGCAATCGCTTTGATGATCGATTGCTGATGGAATGACTGACTAGGAGTAGGAGGAGCAGGAGCATCAGGACCAGCAGATGATGGGAACGACAGACAGCTCCCTAACCTGAGGTGGTGGAGCCTTGACTGCCTTAAATCAGGTGCGGCATATCACTGGGTGATGCAGTGGTTGCTGCAGCAGGCTGGACCACCACATCGGAGCCACTGCATATGTTGACGCAGGGCCGTGGTGCCAACATTGGCACACTGGCCCTGCATCACCTTCTGCCTACAGATTCTACATATGCCATGTTCACCTCCTCCGGAGGCTGTGCAAAAAACTGCCACACCACAGAGTAGGTGATTTTACTGACAACACTACGCACTGACTGACTGCTACCGCCGTTGGTTCCGTGATCCCATGGACCCCTCCTTTATAAGGATACATTTTTATAGGAATACATTTTTAGTTTTCTACTGAAATATGCAACTAAAGGCTTTACCACGTATAGCTGCAGCGCTGAACGCTGAATAAATGTATTGTTTTCTACCGAAATACGTCACTAAAGGTTTTACCACAAATATTACAGCGCTGAACGCTGAATATATTTAGTTTTTCTACCGAAATACATCACTAAAGGTTATATCACATATAACTGCCAAAGGGAACGCTTAATATATTTAGTTTTTGTACTGAAATAATAACTGCAGAAGTAAAATGCATATTTTTTTTCCTTTTTGTACTGAAATACATAGGACACTGAACGCTTTAACCAGATATAACTGCAGAAGTGAAATGCATATATATTTTTCCTTTTTGTACTGAAATAGGCCACTAAATTATTTTACCACAAATAAATGCAACAGTGAAGTGCGTATATTTTTTTTTCCTTTTTGTACTGACATAGGACCCTGAACACTTTCACCACATATAACTGTAGAAGTGAAATGTGTATATATTTTTCCTTTTTGTACTGAAAACACCAATAAACTCTTTCAACACAAATAACTGCAGAAGTGAAATGCATATATATTTTAGTTTTTCCACAGATATAAGCCATTAAAGGCTTTTCAATCTGGCACTTGCACCCCAATAACAAGGACAAATTGCTGGAAAGCCAGAGCTCTATAATGGCTATTTGGATCCCTAAATACTGTTTCTCTGCACTTGTAAAATTGCTTTTTTTTTCTCTCAACAATGAGGTTTTTATAGCACTGCCCCAAGTTACTTCAGATGTCTCTCCTTGCACTAAGATGCTGTGAAATGATTCCTCCCTATCCTTTCCATGCATTTGTAAATCACTTTTTTGGCACTGTCCCTAGCGCCTTCTGACGGCTCTCCCTGCACTAAGATGCTTTGAAATTATTCGTATCTATCCTTTTCCTACATTTATAAATCGTTTTTTCAGGGTTTTTATCACAATGAGGCTTTTCCAATTGCTGACCCTAGTGCCTTCTCACGTCTGTCCCTGCCAGTGGCGTAACTAGAGTTCTATGGGCCCCAGGGCAAACTTTAAATTGGGGCCCCCCCGCCAAGACTCCACCCCCGCCAAGACTCCACCCCTGCCAAGACTCCACCCCCGCCAAGACTCCACCCCCGCCAAGTTAGGTTTAAAAAAAAATATAAAAATCAGTTGCAGGTTTTTTGTGTATCCATGGACTACCTCCAGTGATACCAATTTTTTTTTTCCAGACATTATTAACGTCCACTGATGAGCCATCCATCTGCCCCACCCCCACCCTGATTGCAGACAATGGCAATAATAATGTCTGAATTCAGGGGGTGGGGCGGATGGATGGATGATCAGTGGGTGGTAATAATAATGTCTGAAATCAGGATGCGGGTGGGGCGGAATGGCGGATCATGGATGGATCATGAGTGAACAGCAATAATTTATTACCATCCACTGATGATCCATCCATCGGCCCCACCCCGGCCCTGATTTCAGACATTACTACCGTCCGTCCACTGATGATCCATCCATCGGCCCCACTCCGGCCCTGATTTGAGACAATAATAATGTCTGAATTCAGGGGGTGTGGCGGATGGATGGATGATCAGGGGACAACATGGATGAATCATTGCATTACTAATACTACCTACCAGTCTATAGACCAGTCCAGCAGGCAGTGAGGCAGGAGAAGATGGTCCTGGAGTGCAGTACTTCTGCTGCAATGCCCAGCGCTCGCCCTTGGTGTCTGTCTGTCGGTCGGTTGGTCGGTCGGTCGGTCCTCTTCTTTCTTCCTCGGAGAATCGCGCCCTGAGCCCTCTAATCTGTGCTGGCACAGGCACACACTGCTGGGGGGCGGGGCTCTGCCTCTTTTAAATCTGCTCTGGCGGGCTTTTGCTGCGCCTGTGCGCCTAGAGTCTACTCTCCTGAGTCCTGACGTCAGAGACTCTCATCTCGCGTGAGCGGAGGGACGGGTCACGCGGCCGTGGTCATGTGGGTGTATTGTGGGCGTATTGTGGGCGTGTGTAGCTTGAGGGAGGGCCCGGCGGAGGAGCGGCAGCAGCTGAGTGAGGGAGGACGGTGCACACAGGCAGCGCAGGTGAATCAAGCACAGATCAGTTTCGCAGGGCCCGCCTGCCGCCGCAAGCACTTGCTGGCCTGCAGCGGGCCCCCCTCCCGCCGGGCCCGGTCGCAGTCGCACTCTCTGCGACCGCGATCGTTACGCCCCTGGTCCCTGCATTCAGAACGTTGGAAAATGTCTGACTCTAAGATTGCCGCTGTATTTATAAGGCTATGACATCACAGGGCTGGCTCATTGCTGATTGGCTGCATGCATGGTATTATGGGTCAGCCCGCCTTCCCAGAGTTTCTTGCCCCATTTCCTCACATGTGTAGCCGCCATTGTAGCCGCCATTTTAGGAAGAATTGCGATTTGCTGCCACGAAGCGCAAGGAAATTCGCACTGCGAATCAAATTTTTCCTGAAATTCAAATCGAATTCCACTTTGTCTGATTCGATTTGCTCATCTCTAATTATTGCTTTACTTTTGCTAGTGAAATACTGTAGGCAGCGGAAATTTAGTTGACTATAGTGCTTTGCAATCCGTAAACTCGCACATTGCTGACGTGTCAGCGGTTTATGCGAGTATGGATTCCACTGGGGCCACACTGAGTGCTGTACACCTCACTGCTCCTGCCTATGCCAGATGCGCTCTACTAAAGCCTGGCCCCATAGAAGTGAAAAGAAGCGGTGGTCGGCAAGCACAGTGCACTCCCATTTACTTTCAGTTGGCCAATAGAAATGCTTAGTGGTGGCTGGGCCCGATACTTCCGGACACCATTTTGCCAGCTTTGTTTTTTGCCGCATTTATGATATAGGTGTGGGTCCCAGAGGTGGGTCCCACACCTATAAGTCAACTGGGGCATATCCTAGCGATATGCCATGATTCTCTGGAATACAACTTAATTGTCATAGTACTTAATACTAGTGTTGATCAAGCATGCTCGGCCGAATACCACATATGCTTGAGCGCAATGCTCGAGTCTCCTGCCTGCACGTTTCTTGGCTGCTACACAGCCAATAAACATGCAGGTAAGAACTGCCCTCACTGTAATGCCGTAGCCATGATGGTTACTGGCATTACAGTGATTGGCTGGCTGGAACGCGTCATCCGGTGCTATATAGCACCCGCTGACGCGTGTTAGGCTCAGCTTAGTCAGTGAATGCTGTGCTGAGGAAGGGACAGACAGTGTAGGGAGTGATATAGGAATATTTTTATAAAAATTTTTTTCAGAGACCCAAAAGTCATTTTAAGGTCTATTGTTGTGTGTGGCAGCAGCAATATACATTTTTAGTGCAACCTGCACTAAATTGCTAATACTTTAGAGACCCAAAAGTCCTTTAAAGGACCATTGTTTTGTGTGGCAGCTGCAATATCTATTTTTTACGCAAACTGCGCTAAATAGCTAAAACTTTACAGATCCAAAAGTCATTTTAATGTTGTGTGTGGCAGCAATATCTATTTTTAGCGCATCCTGCGCTAAATAGTGTGCAATAGTTAGGCCGCTGCAGACAGCAACATTATCTGCGCTGCATCTCTTGTGTAAAGTGTGCACATCCCAAAAATATCTGACATCCAGTGTATTCTTTACGTAGACAGTGTTCGCTGCAGACAGCGACATTATCTGCGCTACATCTCCTGTGTATAGTGTGCGCATCCCAAAAAATCTTACATCCAGTGTACTTTTTCCGTAGACGGTATCCGCCGTGGACAGTGACATTAGCTGCGCCATATCTCCAGTGTAAAGTGTGCATATCCCCCCAAAAATCTGGGACATCCAGTGTACTTTTTCCGTAGAAGGTGTCCGCTGCGGACAGTGACATTAGCTGCCACACATCTTTATTAGTGTTAAGCGCGAATATTTGAATAGCAAATTTTAATCTTGAATATCGGCACTTCGAGAATTTGCAAAAATTTAGAATATAGTGCTATATATTCGCAATGATGAATATTCATCATTTTTTTCCATCTGAACACATGATTCCTCCCTGCTTCTTGCTTGTGAGCCAATTACTTCATTGGCCCACAAGCAAGAAGTAGGGTGAAATCATGTGTCAGATGGAACAAAATGATGAATATTCTACCAAACGAATATAGAGCACTATATTGAATATAGTGCTATATATTACATTTTTAAAATATTTAGAAACATAGAATGTGTCGGCAGATAAGAACCATTTGGCCCATCTAGTCTCCCCAATATACTGAATCCTATGAATAGCCCCTGGCCCTATCTTATATGAAGGATAGCCTTATGCCTATCCCATGCATGCCTAAACTCCTTCACTGTATTTGCAGCTACCACTTCTGCAGGAAGGCTATTCCATGCATCCACTACTCTCTCAGTAAAGTAACACTTCCTGATATTACTTTTAAACCTTTGCCCCTCTAATTTTAAACTATGTCCTCTTGTAGCAGTTTTTTTCATTTAAATATTCTCTCCTTTTTTGCCTTGTTGTTTCCCTTTATGTATTTAAAAGTTTCTATCATATCCCCTCTGTCTTGTCTTTCTTCCAAGCTATATATGTTAAGGTCCTTTAATCTTTCCTGGTAAGTTTTATCCTGCAATTCATTGTGGTCATGCAGGTGGAATACTGGTGGAAGGAAGGTATATTTCACCCAGATTTCTCACCTGGGTGAAGTAAGTGTAATCCAGGGAGTGCTGTGGCCTGAACAAACTTAGTTGTTTAGGCAGGATACTTTTTGGAATACGTGGGGCCTGGATTATGCGGAACGGTTGTTAAGGTTGGTAGAGGGAGCAACCGTTTCCTTCCTTCCAGGCCAGTTTGTTGTTATGCTCTGAAACACCTTAAGGCAGTTAACCTCGTTAGATTACTATATACAGAGTGCTGTGGCTCACTTAGGTGGAAGCCTGCAAGGACAGCACACAGTGCTGTGAATACTGAGGACCAGGGAACAGACTACATGCTGTGTGAACGTCAGCTTACCAACCGTAGTCTAGGTGAGATAAACTCTTTGTGTTATTAGTTAGTCCCAGACGGGAAGGCTTTTGTTTTGTGATTTGTTACTGCTATACTCGAAATCCTGGGTTCCACTAAAAAGCATGTGATGTAAACTTCCTGATATCGCACCCTAAAGAAAAAGTGACGTGAACTTTATATCATCTGTGTCTCCGTGAATGAACAGAACTGTACGCTGCCCCCCTTGCAGGCTTACACCATGTACTAGTTTAGTAGCTCTTCTCTGAACTCTTTCCAAAGAATCAATATCCTTCTGGAGATATGGTCTCCAGTACTGCGCACAATACTCCAAATGCGGTCTCACTAGCGCTCTGTAAAGCTGCATGAGCGCCTCCCTCTTTCTACTGGTAATGCCTCTCCCTATACACCCAAGAATTCTGCTAGCATTTCCTGCTGCTCTATGACATTGTCTGCCTACCTTTAAGTCTTCTGAAATAATGACCCCTAAATCCCTTTCCTCAGATACTGAGGTTAGGACGGTATAACTGATTTTATATTCTGCTCTTGGGTTTTTACGCCCCAGGTGCATTATCTTACACTTATCAACATTAAATTTTTGTTGCCAGATTTTTGACCATTCCTCTAGTTTTCCTAAGGCCTTTTCCATTTGGTGTATCCCTCCAGGAACATCAACCCTGTTACAAATCCTTGTGTCATCAGCAAAAGTACACACCTTACCATCGAGGCCTTCTGCAATTTCGCTGATAAAGATATTAAACAATATGGGTCCCAGAACAGATCCCTGAGGTACCCCACTGGTAACAAGACCATGGTCTGTATATACTCCATTGACTACAACCCTCTGTTGCCTGTCCCTCGGCCACTGCCTAATCTATTCAACAATATAGGAATCCAATCACAAAGACTGCAATTTATTGATAAGCCTTCTATGTGGGACAGTACCAAAAACCTTACTAAAGTCTAGATAAGCGATGTCTACTGCACAGTGGCGTACCGTCAATATAGGCAGACCACGCACTGGCTATGGGGCCCGTGAGGTTAGGGGGCCCGGCCAGGCTGCATGGCTCCGCCCCCTTTCCGACCTGAATAAACGCTGCATTAGTTAACAGTAGAGAGATAAATACTGGCAATGGAGCGTTTGGGTCGGCAGCCCTGGGCCCAAACGCCCCAGTGCCATTACATATTTAGATTTTGATTTGGCATTATACATAGCGCTAGTGCTGCGCTGACAACAGCAGGCTGGAAGGAGGGAGAGTGAGCAGCCGATTGCTCCAATCAGGAAGCAGCTCACTGCCTGATGTGCCCGCCCCTCTGTGATGTTTGCTGGAAGTTTGCTCTCACAGCTAGGCTAGCACCACAATAAAGTACCAGCCCTGCATTTACTTTTATCAGCAGTGATGTCCCACATGCTTACCCTCCTCTGGGTCTTCCTGCCCTTCTCTTGCTTGTTAACCCCCAGCACTGCCTTTACTATTCCTAGGCTGTGTGAGAGGGCAGAAGCACTCTGCATGATAGAGCTGAGGTGAGAGGAGCTGACAGGAGGACGGGCTGTTTGCTGCAGCAGGGTGACTGTACTCAGAGCTGTTAGGGTCAGCCTCAGCTCTGTTCACTGTAGTTGCATATATATTCTTTCACATGGCACCTGTGACATGTGCTGGATGCTCCAGATAGACGACCTCGAGTGAAGGATGGGACATGACTAAAATTGCTCAGCTCTGCTCCCTGTTAATAACAAAGGGAGAAGTTGAGCTGTGAGACAGAGATCTAATGCTGCGGACCTGCAGAAGATCTGTCCCAGGGGTCACATTGACCAATGTGGACAGTTCTGCTGCAGTAATTAACCCTATAGGCTCTCCTCCGATTTACACCTATCATAAAATTAATAAAACTTAAAGGGTAAGGCTGAGTTTATGTCCCGTTTTTTCCATCTTTTTCATATATACATACAGTGGCATCCTTCATCATAGAGTTTGAAAGAAAAATTTATATGTTAACCTATACGGTTTTTCTACTGGACTCTGCAGGATAGAAAAGCATAGGGTGCAGCACTTTTTTACCCCCCCCAACATATAAGTAAAAACGGATGGCAAAACATGATGTGACCACAGCCTAACCTTTTATTTAGCTCTTAATGTACCCCACACCTTCACTAATCAGGTTTAATAATTAAACTTTTTATTGGGGGGGGGCCCAATTCTGAGTTTTGCTATGGGGCCCCATGATTTCTATGTACGCCCCTGCTACTGCACCTCCGCCATGTATTATTTTAGTCACCCAATCAAAATAATCTATAAGATTAGTTTGACATGATCTCCCTGAAGTAAACCCATGCTGTTTTTCATTTTTCAATCCATGGGATTTTAGATGTTCCACAATCCTCTCCTTAAGTATGGTTTCCATTAATTTCTCCACTATTGATGTCAGGCTTATTGGCCTATAGTTGCCGATTCCTCCCTACTACCTTTCTTGTGAATGGGAACAACATTTGCTAATTTCCAATCTTCTGGGACGACTCCTGTTACCAGTGATTGGTTAAATAAATCTGTTAATGGTTTTGCTAGTTCACCGCTAAACTCTTTTAATAGCTTTGGGTGTATCCCATCAGGCCCCTGTGACTTATTTGTATTAATTTTAGACAGCTGACTTAGAACCTCTTCCTCTGTAAAGACACATGCATCAAAATATTCATTAGTTTTCTTTCCTAACTGAGGTCCTTTTCCTTCATTTTCCTTTGTAAAAACTGAACAGAAGTATTCATTGAGGCAGTCAGCTAGTTCTTTACCATCTTCCATATACCTTCCTTCTTCTGTTTTTCATTTATGTATCTGAAGAATGTCTTATCAAATTTTTCACTGACTAAGCTAATTTCTCTTCTGCCTGTGCTTTAGAAGCTCTTATAACTTCTTTGGCCTCTCTCTGCCTAATCTTATAAATTTGCCTGTCATCCTGTTTTTTTTTTGTTTTTTTTTACAATTACTAAATGCTATATTTTAGTTTTTAATGATTTTGGCCACTTCTGCTAAGTACCACAGTGGTCTCTTCCTTTTTTTGCTTTTACTGACAAGCCTAATGCAATTATCTGTTGCCTTCAATAGTGCCACTTTTAAGTAGTCCTATTTCTCCTGGTCTCCATTGAAACTGTTCCAATCTGATAGGGACTTATATACAACAAATCTAATTTTAGAAATGTCAGTTTTTTGAAAATCTAAAACTATAGTTTTTGTGTGGTGTGACTCAGTAACTGTACTTATAGTAAACCACACTGACTGGTGATCACTAGATCCCATGTTTTTCCCTACAGTAATATTAGATAACACATTTCCATTTGTGAATGTCATATTTTTTTGCCATCTGAAGTCATGATTCCTCCCTGTTTAAGTTGGCCCACAAGCAAGAAGCAGGGAGGAATCATGTGTTCACTTCAGATGGAAAAAAATGACAAATATTCAAAAAAACAAATACATAACACTATACTAAATATAGTGCTATATATTAGTTTTTTAGAATATTCATCATTTTTTCCATCTGAAGTCATGATTCCTCCCTGCTTAAGTTGCTTGTGGGCCAATGGCGTCATTGGCCCACAAGCAAGAAGCAGGGAGGAATCATGTGTTCACTTCAGATGGAAAAAAATGATGAATATTCTAAAAAACAAATATTTAGCACTATATTGAATATAGTGCTATATATTACATTTTTAGAATGTTCGTAATTTTTTTCCATCTGAAGTCATGATTCCTCCCTTCTTAATTCCTTCCCGACTACCATACGGCTATATACGTCCTATCTGCACATACCCCGTGCAGCTAGCACTTGTATAGACGTCATCGGCATGGCAGCTCTTTAATTCAAGCACTGCAAAATGCTTGGATTAAAGCTTCCGGCCCTGCCCTGCTGCTGTCACAGTAGGCATACAGTTTAGTAATCCCGGCAAGGGACCAATCAGAGTGGTCCCTTGTCGGCAATTGATCCTGTGCAGACTAACCAATCGGATCGCGGCAGTGTAAAAGTGCCTGTTCCAGGCTCTGATCTGCACTCTGCAGATCAGAGCCTGAAATCAGGTAATAAGTCCTTCTGTCCCCCGATCTGTGGGCCTCATCTGTGCCCCACCGGGCTCCTCCAAACCCCTTCCCCCCCCTGTGAGCCCTGCCTCTTTGCTAGGCAGGCTCTCTCCCATCCTGCCATCTGTTCCTGCCTGCCCCTGATGTGGCCTTCCCATGTATCCAGCCCTCAACTGTGCGCCTGATGCAGTCCCCCCATCTTTGCCCCCTGCTCCCATCTGTACCCCCTGCCCCCAATGTGGTCCACCTGCTGTATTTGATGGTGGCGTCTCCGCTCCTGAGCTGCCGCCATCAGCACTCTGCTGTAACCCTTTAGATGCTGCGACAGCGGCATCCATGGGGTTAATACAGGGAGGGGGCTCCTTCTCTCAACCATCAGGGCTGCCGCGCTGCGATGGCAGAGCCCTGTGGTTGCCATGGCAACCAGACGCTTTGCGAAAGCGTCCGGTGTTGCCATCTACAGGAAATCTGATAGTACTATACTTTGCAATGCAAGAGCATTGCAAAGTGTAGTACAGTCATCAGCCCCACTGGATCTTCAAGATCCAAGTGAGACTTCATAAAAAAAAAAGTGAAAATAATAAAAGTAAAAATAAATAAATAAATAAAAATGTAAATTAAAAATAAAATAAATTGCCTTTTCCTATAAAAAATGAAAAAATAAAATAAAAATAGACATATTAGGTATCACCGCGTCCGTAACCACTGCTCTATAAATATATGACATGATGCACCCCATCCGATAAACACCATAAAAAAATTAAATAAAAACGGTGTCAAAAATCCCATGCCTAGCCCATGTCTTAAACTTAGTGGTTCAGCGGTTTCTCAAAGCCTACCCCAATTTTCCTGAGCTACTGTTGAAGGTGTGCGATGTGTGTGCACATTTCCGCAAGTCATCAACAGCTTCAGCCGGTTTGTCAATGCTGCAGCAGCGCTGGAAATTGCCAGCTCACCGGCTGTTGTGCGACGTGAGCACGATCTGGAGCTCAATGTTCCACATGTTTGCCAGGCTTTGTGAGCAGCAGAGGGCAGCAGTGAAATACCAGCTGCAACATGGTCATCGCTTTTCCAGTCAGCTTCATCCATTCACAAATGAGGAGTGGGCATGGATGTCTGACCTCTGAGAGGTTGTAAGAAACTTATCAACACAGATGGTGAGCAACGATAACGCTATTATCAGTGTAACCATCCCACTTCTGTGTCTACTCAAACGCTCACTGCTCACAATTAAGGACAACGCTTTGCATGTGAAAGAGGTGTAAATGGGGGAAGACATTACACAGGGTGATAGCCAGATCTCCCTAAGTTCGTCTTCTCAGAGCGAATTGGATGATAAAGAGGAGGAGGAGCAGGAGACGGTTGCCTCCGCTACAGAGGGTAGTACCCATGGAAGTTTAATTCCATCTGTTCTGTGTGGGTGGGCAGAAGAGGAGGAAGAGGATGAGGAGATTTAGTCATCCTCCTGATGACGACAGCGAAGTATTGTCTGTTGGTACTCTGGCACACATGGCTGATTTCATGTTAGGCTGCCTTTCCAGCGACCCGCACGTTATACGCATTTTAGACAACACAGATTACTGATTGTTTCGCCCTTATCGACCCCCGCTACACAAATAACTTCTCATCTCTCATTTCTCTGGTGGAAAGGATGAGCAAAATGGTGCAATATCAGAAGGTCCTTGGTGAAAAATTTCTCCAAAAATTTCCACCTGAAAACACTGCCGGCAAAGTCCATAGTTCCTTGGGCAACCAAGGAGCGGAGACAAGGGAAGCACACAGCAGTTCCAACAGAGTTAGGGCAACACTCTTCAAAGCCTGGGACAGTTTCATGACACCCTGACAGCACCCTCACCCTGATGCGTGGCCTACTGTCACAAGGAGGGAAATTTTTTTGAAGATGGTGAAGGAGTACATAGCAGATGATCCCTCAGTGCCTTACAACTACTAGGTGTCCAAGCTGGACGTGGCAAGAACTGGCGTTATATGCCTTGGAGGTGCTGGCCTGCCATGCTGTCAGGGTTTTGTCTGACCGGGTATTTAGTGCTGCTGGTGGCATTATAACAGATAAGCGTATCTGCCTGTCAACTGAAAATGCTGACAGGTTGACTATTATAAAAATGAACAAGGCCTGGATTGACCCTGACTTCTTGACTCCACCACAGAAAAGTTGATGAACATAAAATCACTTTAAATGTGTTGTTTATAATGTACTGAATACATTGTATTCCCATGCACCCCTTCCACCACAAAAAGGATATATCGTTAAATCTTCCTTTTCTCCTGATCCTCTTTCATCATATCAACATGCTTATTTGTCGCATATAATGCCCTCGCATATAATGTTTAACATGGTCGGCTCACTTGCAGGACCTCGCATAAATTGTTTTACAGGGTCAGATCACCTGCAGGCCCCTGCATATAATGTTTTACAGGGTAAGCTCACCTCCAGGCCCTCGCATATAATGTTTTATAGGGTCAAATCACCTGCAGGCCCTCACATATAATGATTTACAGGGTCAGCTCACCAGCAGGCCCTCACCTACAATCTTTTATAGGGTCAGCTCACCTGCAGTCCCTTGCATATAATGTTTTATAGGATCAGCTCATCTACAGGCCCTCGCATATGTTTTACAAGATCAGTTCACCTGCAGGCCCTTGCAAATAATGTTTTACAGGGTCAGCTCATGAGCATGCCCTCACCTACAATTTTTTACAGGGTCAGCTCACCTGTTGGCCCTCGCATATAATATTTTAGAGGGTCAGCTCCCCTGCAGGCCCTCATATATAATTTTTAGAGTGTCATCTCACCACCAGGCCCTCACCTACAATCTTTTACAGGCTCAGCTCACCTTCAGTCCCTCACCTTCAATCTTTTACAGGGTCAGCTCACCTATAGGCCATTGTGTATAATGTTTTACAATCAAAATTTTTTAAGGGTGTATGATTCCCTTCTTTATGTGTAATAAAGGGTGTATTGGAGTGCCGGTTCCTTGTAATTTTTGGCAGCCCTTTAGCTTAGTTCATAGGCTTCATGAGTATAGGAGTCCCACTACCTGAACAATTGTACCACAATGTGAATGAGGCCCTCCTTTATGTGATATACAGGTTGTATCGGAGTGTCTCTTTCTTGTAATTTATGGCAGCACTTGCACTTTATATGCAAGTAAATATACAGGAAGAATGTTTTCTAACAATTTTTCCTCTAAAATCGATTTTATCTTCGGCTTGGTGAGTATTATTGTCAGTCTGTAAAAGTAGCATACTACTCGGACAACATCGTTCCCAGCAGTGACCTGGGAGTCCAAGATGCATCCAGACATCCTCCCCATGCTGTTCTCGAACCATTTCAGTGGTGTTTACATCAATTTCTGACCTTTTCCTATGAACCAGACACCCTCCCCTCTTCAGAGCAGGGGGTGCATGGTTAAATGCTCGGGTTCTCCCATTGACTCCAATTGTACTCAAGTGCTCAGTAGAGCATCCGAATATCCCGAGGTGTTTGGCCCGAGCACCTGAGCACTTTGGTGCTCGATCAACACTATTTAATACACAAAGTAAAGTCACAGTACACAGATAATATAGACAATAATGTCACAGAACAGATATAATCTACCCAGTGATACTCACTGAAATTGGGCAAATATTGATATCACATGCAAGTGTAATGCCTGTGATACACAGGAATAATGTGGTTATTTCACAGCACAAAAAATGCTAAAAGTATTGCCATGAGGAAGGAATAATACAAAAATCAGAAGTACCCATGTGGCTCCATATTAAAATGTAGAATGAGGTCATATAAGGCTACTTTCACACTAGCGTTTTTGCTGGATCCAGCAGGGTCCAGCAAAAACACTTCCGTTACTGATAATACAACCATCTGCATCCATTATAAACGGATCCGGTTGTATTATCTTTAACTTAGCGAAGACAGTTCCGTCATGAACTCCATTGAAAGTCAATGGGGGCTGGATACATTTTCTATTGTGGCAGATTGTGTTAGAGAAAACGGATCTGTCCCCATTGACTTGCATTCAGGGTCTTGCTGGATCCGTCTTGCTCCGCATCCCAGGACAGAAAGCAAACTACTACATGTTGCGGTTTGCTCTCCGGTATGGCAACGCAACTAAACGGAACGGAATGCATTTTGGAGCATTCTGTTCTGTTCAGTTCAGTTTTGTCCCCATTGACAATGAATAGGGACAAAACTGAGGCGTTTTTTTCCAGTATTGGGCCCCTATGATGGATCTCAATACCGGAAAACTAAAACGCTAGTGTGAAAGTAGCCTTACAGTATATTTTCCAATGTACCTTATATACATTTTATACTAACTACACCTTATGTCACCATTATAAGTGGAAATGGGCCCCCTTAATTGTTGAGCCCCATAGCAACTGCTATGGCTGCTACCATGCTAGTTATTCATAAAGGCAAATAACTATGTTACATCTGGTGGCAGAACTTGCCAAGAGCTTGTTTGCATACCTTTTTCCCTGAATTCCAGAGGACCATTGCCTGTCCTATAAAACTCCTCACATTGATTAAGGCACTCTTCTTAAGGAGAGATAGTACCCCCAAATCCTGACCAAGGCCTCTAACTCAGTTAAGCCAGTACTCTCTGCTCTGTACTGATGAGGGGCAATCACCCTGAAACAGATGTCTGCAGATGAAGTGCTGGCTTATGTATAATCCATATAAATTTACCTCCTTGTTACCATGCTAGCTGTCTCAAAACCCTCCACCCTCACTGTTTCTGTTATTCACTAAGGCTACTTTCACACTAGCGTTCATAGGTCCGTTCGTGAGCTCCGTTTGAAGGAGCTCACGAGCGGACCCGAACGCCTCCGTCCAGCCCTGATGCAGTCTGAATGGAGCGGATCCGCTCAGACTGCATCAGTCTGGCGGCGTTCAGCCTCCGCTCCGCTCGCCTCCGCACGGACAGGTGGACAGCTGAACGCTGCTTGCAGCGTTCAGCTGTCCGCCTGGCCGTGCGGAGGCGAGCGGATCCGTTCAGACTTACAATGTAAGTCAATGGGAACGGATCCGCTTGAAGATGTCACCATATGGCTCAATCTTCAAGCGGATCCGTCCCCCATTGACTTTACATTGAAAGTCTGAACGGATCCGCTCAGGCTACTTTCACACTTAGAATTTTTTCTAAGTTATTAATGCAGACGGATCCGTACTGAACGGAGCCTCCGTCTGCATTAATATGATCGGATCCGTTCAGAAAGGATCCGATCGAACGCTAGTGTGAAAGTAGCCTAAGCAATGTCTCCATAAAACACTTTCCAAGTGGTAAGTTAGTTTCAAACCATCTAAATTGCATTTAAATTGCTCCGACCTCCGGATTAAAGTGACAAGCTGGATGGGAGTTTCCTATCTTCTTCCTCTATGCTCCATCAATCTTGTGCAGTGAAGTGTGTTCTTTGAGCGTGCCCTCAAAGATAGCAGCACAGCTCCTTGTACTTCCTATCCTTGCTCATACAGAACGCTCAGTGAAGTCACTATTGTTTAGTATGCATAAAGTCCTCCTACAAATAATTCCTTCCTTTCCTGGTAAACTGTGGCCACGTATACAAATGCAAGTAACTCTATCTCACTCTTTAACCCTGCTGGGATCAAAGTGTTTAGATTACAAATCCACTTTGTTTCCAATCTTGACATTGCCTTTATAATATCTTCTCTTCTTTGCTTTTATTTTTTTGACTTCACAAATACATGAGCCTTTGATCTGTCCCACATGTACCTCTTGTTATGTTTTGATAATGGAAAAAGTCTTTTTCTGGCCTTTTCACAATTCTGTTTATAAAGTATTCATTTTATCAATCTTATTATTATTTAACTTCTTTATTTTACATTTAATTGAGAGGGGCACTTTATTCCCTATATCCTGTGCCTTTTTATATATACATTTTGGTTTCTCTGGAATGTTTTCCAATGAGCTTATCCTGCTTCAATATATGCCTGTTTGTTCAATATAGCTCTCATTTTGTTAGCTTGGCTGTTATATTGGGTAGTGTTGAGCGAATCAAAGTTGATAAAGTGGAATTTTATCCACATTTCAGGAAAAATTGGATTTTTTACAAATCCGAATTTCCTTGCACCTCGTGGTAACAAAACGTTTTTTTTTTTTCTGAAATGGCTGCTGCACATGTTACAAAGAAGAGGTAATAAGACCAGGAACGAGGGATCACCCATAATGCCATGCAGATAGCCAATCAGCAGATAGCCAGCCCCTGTGACGTCACAGCCCTATATAGACTCTCATCCTGCCTGGTCTCTGCCATTTTTCAATGAATTTAGTGCAGGGAGAGACAGTGATTAAGAAAGACTTTATTCCCAAAATATAACTTTTGAGCAGTTCAGGGACAGCTTAGTGATGGTTTTTTTTGCAAAGAAATGACAACTTGGGACTCTCCACCTTGGCTTGGCACAAGCCATCAGTTCTCTGAAAGGTGCAGAGTCCACCACTTGGAAAGGGAGGGACTGCAGCACCAGCAACTTGGACAGGAGCATGTTCTGCTTCTGTACCTTTGGATGCGTGTACGCATACTGTTGTCTCTTAGCAATCGCTTCGGTGATCGATTGCTGACGGAATGATTGACGAGGAGCAGGAGCAGAAGCCTCTGGACCAGCAAAAGATGGGAATGACAGACAGCTCCCTTTGGCTGAGGTGGTGGAGCCTTGACTGGCTGAAACTGGGTGCATGCCACTGGGTGATGTAGCAGTTGCTGTGGAAGGCTGGATTACTACATCGGAGACACGGTTCTCCCATGGCAATGCTGAATATGTTGACACAGGGTCGTAGTGCTAACATTGGCACCCGGGCCACACTTCACCTTCTACCTACAGATGCGACATATGGCCACGTTCACTTCCTCTGGCGCTTTGAAAAAAACTGCCACACTAGTTGGTGATTTCCCCCCCAACAGTCCGCACTGACTGATTGCTAAGTGCGATCGGCTTCATCATCGATAGTGTCTGCACATCACTTATGTCCTCCTCAACGGCCTCTAGGTCAGGATCCTGATCTCTCGCAGCACAAGTGCGACACTCTTCTCATCACTACTTGCCGGACTAGCGCAGGAAGCGGCGGGTGTCTCCTCCAAATCTTGGCTTGGGCAGTAGCTGCTGATTGTCCTCTAGTAGCTGTTCCTCGCTGAAAAGTGGAGCAGATCCTATAGCATATAATACTTCTCGCGGTGAGGGAACAGAAAAAGACAGAGGCAGGTTGAGGACAGGTGAGGGCACAGGGCCTGCTCCTGGGCCATGCCAACTAAGGGTTGCGTATGATGAACCCACCGACTGTTGGCTGGGGGTGTCTGATGTCACTTGGGATGACGTAGATTACCGATTTAACCAATCAGGAACCGTTGGGTTTTTGGTCAAGACACAACCGGTTGATAACACCGGGAGCTCAGGCCTCTCGTTGCGACTACTGCTGCTACGACCCCTTACTTTTCTGCGACCTCTGCTTGCGCCAGATACATTCATTCTTCTGCCACTCCTCTGTGCATGGCCTGGAACTTCTCTGCCTGAAATACTTGTAGCTGAACTAAACAAATGAAACGGAAATTAAAACACCCTTAAAAGCAACAAATATATTTTTCTTTTTGTACTAAAATAGGCCACTAAATTATTTATGTGCAAATAACAGCAAATGTGAACTGAGTATATATTTCTCATATGGAACTGAAATTGGCCACTAAATTATTTCTGAACAAATAAAAGCAAACGTGACCTGCGTATATTTTTCTCGAATTGGACTAAAATAGGCCACTAAACGATTTCAGAGTAAATAACAGAAAAAGGGAACCGTGCATGTTTTTTTCTTTTTCTACTGAAATATGGCAATAAACGCTTTTAGCGCAAATAACACCAAATGTGAACTGCGTTTATTCTTCTAGTATTGTAGTGAAATATGACAAGAAACGCTTTTAGAGCAAATAACAGCAAATATGAACTAAGTCTTTTTTTTCTCTTTCTCTAGAAATATTGCAATAAACGCTTTTAGCGCAAATAACAACAAATGTGAACTGCATCTATTTTTCTCATATTGGAGTGAAATATGACAAGAAACGCTTTTAGCGCAAATAACAGCAAATATGAACTTTGTCTATTTTTTCTCTATAAATATGGCAATAAAAGCTCTTAGCGCAAAAAACACCAATTATGAACTAAGTCTTTTTGCTCTAGAAATATGGCAATAAACACTTTTAGTGCAAATAACACCAAATGTGAACTGCATCTATTTTTCTCACATTGGAGTGAACTATGACAAACGCTTTTAGCACAAATAACAGCAAATATGAACTTAGTTTATTTTTCTCTTTTTCTCTATAAATATGTGTCACGAGGGTATTAAGAACCACGCCTGACTCCGTTATACCCGGGGTCAGGAAGTCGCAGCGGTTGGCTGCACGCTCTATTTAAGATAGGGCTGTTTTTCTTATGGTCGCTTTCTGGGTTTGCTTTGCAAACCCTTTTGGCTCACTCAGGGATCCGTAGCTCCTTCTCCTCAGCTGTTCCTTGTCCAGCACTCCCAAACCTCCTTATATTCCTCTCTCACACTTTGGTTGCCAGAGATAGAGCTTCCTGCCTGGACATCTATTCTGACCTACTGGAGCTGTGTTGCTGCGTTCTCGGATTGTTGATTCAGAACGCTACCCTCCGGATCCCTGTTGGACCTTTGTGGACTGCTGTGGTCGCCCACCTGGGTGTATGTGTTTGTCTGTATTTGTCTGTCCTCTCCCTGGTGTTTCCCTCTTAGTGCAGTGGTGCGGACTAGCGATCCCACCGGCCCGTTCACTATCTAGGGTTCATTTCAGGGAAAGCCAGGGTTTAGGCACGTGATCGCCGCACAGGTGAGGAACCCGTCTAGGGACGTCAGGGCAGTCAGGTGCCAGCCGCAAGGTGAGTTAGGGGTCACCACCTTTCCCTCTCCCTTGGGCAGGGCTTTCCCTGTGTTCCTCCCTGTGCGTGATGTCGGTCATTACATTATCTCTGGCCCTTATTTTGTGTAGGTTAAAAAAAAATTTTTTTTTACCTACTTAGAATCCAGTATGGATCAAATTGCTGCTCTGTCCAAACAATTTCATGGCCTGTCTTTGGAGGTGGTAGGATTGAAGGCGTCGATCCTCCAGCAACAGCAGCAATTACAACTGACCGCAAGCCCAGCGGTTGCTACTGGTAACCAGGTCGTTGCGGAACCCAAGGTCCCTCTCCCTGACAGATTTTCTGGGGGAAGGGACATGTTTTTGACATTCCGTGAGGCCTGTAAGTTATATTTTAAACTGCGCCCTTACTCCTCTGGTAATGAAGATCAGCGGGTGGGGGTTGTTATTTCCCTGCTGCAGGGGGACCCGCAGTCCTGGGCGTTCTCTTTACCCACTGATTCCCAGGCTCTTCGGTCAGTGGATGAGTTTTTCGGGGCCTTGGGTCTCATATATGACGACCCTGACCGAGTCGCACTGGCTGAATCAAGATTACGGAGACTCTTACAAGGAGAGCGGCCGGTAGAAGAGTATTGCTCTGAATTCCGTAGGTGGGCTACGGATACCCAATGGAACGACCCGGCTCTCAGGAGTCAGTTCTGCTCTGGGTTATCCGAAAGGGTTAAGGATGCGCTTGCATTATATGAGACCCCCTTTTCCCTTGATGCGGTTATGTCCCTTTCTATCCGTATAGAGAAACGCCTTAGGGACAGGTTGAAAGAACCAGAGAAATTGGTAACCCCTCCCAAGCAGCAGTTAGTCTGTACGGACTTAGACGAGCATATGCAGCTAGGAGGAACTACTCGTCAGGTCCGTCCTCCTGAGGCTCGCTGTAGGCGTGTTTTTTTTTTTTTTTTTGTGGGGAGAGGGGTCATTTCATTAATGTCTGTCCTTCTTTCCTCAGAAACAAAAGACCGTCGGAAAAACTACTAACCCCAGGCTGTGTGGAGGATGTCAGCCGGGGGGTATACGTTTCCTCCATACGTACATCGCAATTTGTGTTGCCAGCGGTTATTATTTTTGGTGATAAGATGGAGACTATTTCTTTCTTTCTAGACAGTGGAGCAGGGGTAAATTTGATAGATGCCCATTTTGCCCGCACTTTGGGTTTGTCTCTCTGTCCGTTACAGAGACCCATTCCCATATTCGCTATTGATTCTGCTCCCATGTCTCAGAGAAACCTCACCCACATTGTTCATAATTTACACCTTCGGGTAGGGGACCACCATAACGAGATGCTTTCAGGTTATGTTCTGGAGGGGCTTCCCACTCCGGTAGTGCTGGGTCTTCCCTGGTTGGTAGCGCACAATCCAGTAGTGGATTGGCAGGCCAGGGAGATATTGGAGTGAAGTGAGCAGTGCAGAGAAAATTGCTTAAATAGCAATTGCTTAGTCGCCTCCATAACTACCATACCTACATTTATTTCGGATTTTGAGGATGTTTTTTCTGAAAAGGGTTGTCAGAAGTTACCACCTCATCGTCCTTATGATTGCCCGGTTAACCTTATTCCCGGCGCAAAATTACCCAAGACCAGGTTATATAATCTTTCGGGTCCAGAGAGACAAGCCATGAAAGATTATATCTCCGAGAGCTTGGCTAAGGGACACATCAGACCCTCTTCTTCACCCGTGGCTGCAGGGTTTTTCTTCGTTAAAAAGAAAGATGGGGGCCTGCGTCCTTGCTTAGATTTTCGCGAATTAAATCGGATAACCATCCGAGACCCATACCCTCTTCCTCTCATTCCTGACCTGTTTAATCAGATTGCGGGTGCTAGGTGGTTCTCCAAACTTGATCTTAGGGGGGCCTACAATCTGATTCGTATTAAGGAGGGGGATGTGTGGAAGACAGCGTTTAACACCCCTGAGGGGCATTATGAAAATCTAGTTATGCCTTTCGGTCTGACCAATGCTCCTGCCGTCTTTCAACATTTCGTTAATGACATTTTTAGTCATCTAATAGGCAGGTTTGTGGTAATATACCTAGATGATATTTTAATTTATTCGTCTGATCTGAAAACACATGAGGTGCATGTCAGACAAGTACTGCAGGTCCTACGGACGAATGAATTATATGCTAAGATTGAAAAATGTGTCTTCGCCGTTCAGGAAATACAATTCCTGGGTTATTTTTTATCTGCTTCAGGTTTCCGTATGGATCCTAGGAAGGTCCAGGCAATTTTAGATTGGGATCTTCCTGAGAACCTCAAAGCACTACAACGGTTCTTGGGCTTTGCAAATTTCTATAGGAAATTCATTAAAAATTATTCACTTATTGTAAAACCTCTTACTGACATGACTAGGAAGGGGACTGATTTTTCTAAATGGTCTGACGCCGCTAAAGTTGCTTTTTCCTCTCTAAAAGAGAAGTTTACCTCAGCACCTGTACTAGTCCAACCTGATGTCTCTCAGCCTTTTATTGTTGAAGTCGAGGCGTCAGAGGTGGGAGTGGGGGTGGTGCTGTCTCAGGGTCCGTCTCCTGGCAAATGGCGTCCTTGTGCTTTCTTTTCGAAAAAACTATCTGCAGCAGAAAAGAACTATGATATTGGCAATAGGGAACTATTAGCTATTAAACTTGCGTTTGAGGAGTGGCGTCACTTCTTAGAGGGGGCAGTCCACCCTGTCACTGTGATTACGGACCACAAAAATCTCCTGTACCTCGAATCAGCTAAGCGTCTCACCCCTAGACAGGCTAGGTGGTCGCTATTTTTTACCAGGTTTAACTTTGTGATTACCTATCGTCCTGGGGCAAAGAACACCAAGGCTGATGCACTATCTCGTTGTTTCCCTGGAGGGGGTAATGTGAGTGATCCAGTGCCCATTCTACAAAGAGGAGTGGTTGTCTCTGCGGTACACTCTGTTTTGGAGGGGAAGGTGTTAGAGGCCCAGGGGGACGCCCCGGTCTCTTGCCCCTCAGAGAAATAGTTTGTACCGTTGAACCTACGTTTCGAATTATTAAAGGAACATCATAATTCGGCACTTGCTGGGCACCCGGGTAGTAAAGCAACCTTGGAGCTATTGTCTCGTCGTTTTTGGTGGCCAAGGTTGCGTCAGGATGTATTGGATTTTGTGTCTTCTTGTTCTTCCTGTGCGCGCGCAAAAGCTTCACATACACGTCCTGCAGGGTCTCTATTACCATTTGTCATTCCCAATAGACCGTGGACACATCTGTCAATGGATTTTCTCACTGACTTACCTTTGTCTGTGGGTAAAACGGTTATTTTGGTAGTAGTGGACAGGTTTAGCAAAATGGTACACTTCATTGCGTTACCCGCACTACCTAATGCTAAGACTCTTGCTCAGTTATTCATCAGTGAAATCGTGAAGCTTCACGGGGTCCCCTCCGATGTTGTTTCGGATCGGGGTACCCAGTTTATTTCTAAATTTTGGAAAGCTTTTTGTTCCTGTTTGGGGGTACACTTGTCCTTTTCCTCAGCTTTCCATCCTCAGTCGAATGGACAGACTGAGCGTACCAACCAAACCCTTGAGACATATCTAAGATGTTTTGTGTCTGAAAACCAAGAGTTGTGGTCATCATATTTACCGTTAGCTGAGTTTGCCATAAATAATCGTCGTCAGGAATCCACTGGCAAGTCACCATTTCTTGGTGCATATGGTTTTCATCCTCAATTCTGTACTTTCAAAGAGGGGGGGTCTTCTGGGGTTCCCGAAGAGGAACGGTTTTCGTCATCTCTTTCATCGGTATGGCAGAAGGTGCACGCTAACTTGAAAAATATGGGAGGTAAATACAAATGCATGGCTGATAAGAGACGGTCGCCAGGTCCGGACCTAGGAGTGAATGACTATGTTTGGTTGTCTACTAGGAATATTAAATTGAAGGTTCCCTCTTGGAAACTGGGTCCTAGGTTTATTGGCCCTTACAAAATTGTAGCCATCATCAACCCCGTGGCTTTTCGCCTGGAGTTACCTCAGACTTTTAAAATTCATAATGTTTTTCATAAGTCGTTATTCAAAAAATATGTTCCACCTCTAGAACCATCACCGCTGCCACCCCCTCCTGTTGTCGTGGATGGTAATCTAGAATTTCAGATATCCAAAATTGGTAATTCTCGTCGGGTCCGCCACTCTCTTCAATATCTGGTGCATTGGAGAGGTTACGGTCCCGAGGAAAGAATGTGGGTTCCTGCGTCTGAGGTAAACGCCGACAGGTTAGTTCGGGTTTTTCATGCCTCTCATCCTGAGAGACCTGGTCCTGAGTGTCCGGAGGCCCCTCGTAGAGAGGGGGGTACTGTCACAAGGGTATCGAGAACCACGCCTGACTCCGTTATACCCGGGGTCAGGAAGTCGCAGCGGTTGGCTGCACGTTCTATTTAAGATAGGGCTGTTTTCCTTATGGTAGCTTTCTGGGTTTGCTTTGCAAACCCTTTTGGCTCACTCAGGGATCCTTAGCTCCTTCTCCTCAGCTGTTCCTTGTCCAGCACTCCCAAACCTCCTTATATTCCTCTCTCACACTTCTCTGGTTGCCAGAGATAGAGCTTCCTGCCTGGACATCTATCCTGACCCACTGGAGCTGTGTTCTCTGATTGTTGATTCAGAACGCTACCCTCCGGATCCCTGTTGGACCTTTGTGGACTGCTGTGGTCGCCCACCTGGGTGTATGTGTTTGTCTGTATTTGTCTGTCCTCTCCCTGGTGTTTCCCTCTTAGTGCAGTGGTGCGGACTAGCGATCCCACCGGCCCGTTCACTATCTAGGGCTCATTTCAGGGAAAGCCAGGGTTTAGGCACGTGATCGCCGCACGGGTGAGGAACCCGTCTAGGGACGTCAGGGCAGTCAGGTGCCAGCCGCAAGGTGAGTTAGGGGTCACCACCTTTCCCTCTCCCTTGGGCAGGGCTTTCCCTGTGTTCCTCCCTGTGCGTGCTGTCGGTCATTACAATATGGCAATAAACGCTTTTAGCACAAATAACACCAAATGTGAACTGCGTCTATTTTTCTCGTAATGTAGTGAAATATGACAAGAAACGCTTTTAGCGCAAATAACACCAAATGTATACTGCGTTATTTTTCTCGTATTGTAGTGAAATATGACAAGATATGCTTTTAGCTCAAATAACAGCAAATATGAACTTAGTCTATTTTTCTCTTGAAATATGGCAAAAAACGCTTTTAGCGCAAATAACACCAAATGTGAACTAAGTCTGTTTTTCTCTTTTTCTCTAGAAATATGGCAATAAACGCTTTAATGTAAATAACACAAAATGTCTTTTTCGCGTTTTGTAGTGAAATACGACAAGAAATGCTTTTAGCGCAAATAACAGCAAATATGAACTAAAGGTACTTTCACACTTGCGGCAGAGGATTCCAGCAGGCAGTTCCGTCGCTGGAACTGCCTGCCGGATCCATCAAAACATATGCAAACTGATGGCATTTGTCAGACGGATCAGGATCCAGATCCGTATGACAAATGCATTGAAATGCCGGTTCCATCTCTCCGGTGTCATCCGGAAAAATGGATCCGGCATTTATTTTTTTCCAAATTTTTTGCGGTCTGAGCGTGCGCAGATAACACCGGATTCGACATTAATAAATTTCAATAGGAAAAAATGCCAGATCCAGCATTCCAGCAAGTGTTCTGGAATTTTGGACGGAGATCAAACCGTAGCATGCTGCAGTATTATCTCCGCCCTGAAAAGGCAAAAAAACTGAACTGAAGACATCCTGATGCATTCTGAACGGATTGCTCTCCGTTCAGAACGCATTAGGATAAAACTGATCAGTTCTTTTCAGGTATTGAGCCCCTATGATGCAACTATATATATATATGTATGTGTGTATGAATGTATGTTCTATGATCACTCAAAAACGCAACCATCAATTTCAACGCAACTTGGTATACACATCCCTTGCCACCTGAAAATAAATCTAGTGGGGATCTCAGCTCTCTAGGGCGTAACGTTCCTGAGATATTCCCAAAAAATGCATTAGCCAATAGAAACCTGTCATATGTCCCTTATCAGCCAATAGAAGCTCGCAGGCCCTTAGCCTCCACATACACACAGTTTTACTTCAGGTTTCCATTACAACCCAGATGTTTTTCTTTACTGCTGTAGGTCATCTTTAGGCTAGGGCTACAAGACGACATGTGTTGCAAGACAATTTTTATAATGATAGTCTATGGTGTTGCACTGCGACATGTGACATGCTGTGACTGCTACACAGCTCAGCAGACAGTATCACACAGTAGACTTAGATACATAGCAGACAGTATCACACATGATAGGATTAGATACACATCTCAACAACTGTAGGTCGGCTTTAGGCTAGGGCTACAAGATGACTTGTCGCAAGACAAGTTTTATAATGATAGTCTATGGTGTTGCACTGCGACATGTGACATGCTGTGACTGCTACACAGCTCAGCAGACAGTATCACACAATAGACTTAGATACATAGCAGACAGTATCACACATGATAGGATTAGATACACAGCTCAACAGACAGTATCACACATGATAGGATTAGATACATAGCTAAGCAGATAATATCACACAAAATAAAATTAGATACACAGCTCAGCAGACAGTATCACATAGGATTGGATTAAATACATAACTCCGTAGATGGTATCACACATGACAGGATTAGATACACAGCTCAGCAGTTAGTATCACAGCTCAGCAGGTAGTATCACATGATATGATTAGATACATAGCTCAGCAGGTAATATCACAGTAGATAAGATTGGATACACAGCTCAGCAGACAGTATCACACAGTATTGGATTACATACATAGCTGAGCAAACAGTATCACACATGACAGGATTAGATACATAACTCAGCAGGCAGTATCACATGATAGGATTAGATACAGAGCTCAGCAGGTAATATCATAGTAGATAAGATTGGATACACTGCTCAGCAGACAGTATCACACAGGATTGGATTAGATACATAGCTTAGCAGACAGTATCACACATGACAGGATTAGATACATAGCTCATCAGACAGTATCACATTGGAGAGGATATTAGATACATAGCTTAGCATGCAGTATCACACAAGAGAGGATTAGATACATAGCTTAGCAGATAGTATCACACAGTGTAGGATTAGATGCATAGCTTAGCACACAGTATCACACAGGATAGGATTATATACATGGCTCAGCAGACAGTATCAAAAAGGATAGGATTAGATACATAGCTTAGCGGAAAATATCACACATGATAGGATTATATACACAACTCAGAAGGTAGTATCACAGTAGATAAGATTGGATACATAGCTCAGCAGACAGTATCACACAGGATTGGATCATATACATAGCTCAGCAGACAGTGTCACACGTGGCAGGATTCAATAAATAGCTCAGCAGGCAGTACCACATGGCAGGATTAGATACACAGGTAAGCAGGTGGTATCACAATAGATAAGATTAGATACAAAGCTCAGCAGACAGTATCACACATGACAGGATTAGATACATAGCTCAGCAGGCAATATTACACAGGATAGGATATTAGATACATAGCTCAGCAAGCAATATCACACAGGATATGAATAGATACATAGCTCAACAGACAGTATCACACAGGATAGGATATAAGACATATAGCTCAGCAGATAGTACCACATAGGAGAGGGTTAGATACATAAATCAGCAGACAGTATCACATAGGATAGGATTAGATACATAGCTCAGTACACAGTATCACACAACATAAGATTAGATACATAGCTCAGCAGACAGTATCAAATAGGATGGGATTAGATACATAGCTCAGCAGACAGCACCACACAGTATAGGATTAGATACATAGCAAACAGTATAAAACATGATAGGATTAGATACATAGCTTAGCAGACACTATCACACAGTATAGGATTAGATACATAGCTCAGCACACAGTATCACACAACATAAGATTAGATAAATAGCTTAGCAGCCAGTATCACTCAGGATAGGATTAGATACAGAGCAGACAGTATCACACATGATAGGATTATATACACAACTCAGAAGGTAGTATCACAGTAAGATAAGATTGGATAATTAGCTCAGCAGACAGTATCATACAGGATCGGATTCGATTAGATACATAGTTTAGCAGACAGTATCACAAATGACAGAATTAGATAAACAGCTTAGTAGGCAGTATTACATGACAGGATTATATACACAGCTCAGCAGGTGGTATCACAATAGATACGATTAGATACATAGCTCAGCAGACAGTATCACACATGATAGGATTAGATACAAAGTTAATCAGACAGTATCACACAGGATAGGATTAGATACAGTTTAGCAGACAGTATCACACATGATATGATTAGATACATAGCTTATCACACAGTATCGTCACAGCATGTCACATGTCGCAGTGCAACACCATAGCCTATCATTATACATTAGACAAAATGTTGCACGACACATGTCGTCGTGTAGCCCTAGCGTTAAAGAGTCAGGGCGCTGTGGAGGTTACTGTTAAAGAGGCAGTCACTGTGGATGTTACTGTTAAGGGGAAGGCTGCTGTGGAGGTCACTGTTAAAGGGGCTTACACTGTAGAGGGAGTGGGGTGCTGTGAAACTCCCCATAAAATGGTAGGCTGCTATAAAGGTCAAAGTTAAGGGGATGGGATGCTGTTGAGGTCCCATTTTAAAGCTGTGGGACACTGGGGGTGGGTCAGTGTTAAGGGATGGGGGACTGTGGAGTTCACTGTTAAAGGGACAGGGTGCTGTAGAGGTCACTGTTATGGGAGATACCAGTGACGGATTACAATAGGGACGTTCGGGTCGGCAGCCCCGGGCCCAGCACTGGTGGGGGGCCCAATGCCGACCCGAATTCCCACATACTGCGGCGGGGCACGGGAGCGCATAGCTTCCTGTCCTGTCGCCTATCACCGTCATTGATGCGTACACGCCTGCCTCATCCCGCCTTCATCTTCGAGCAAGTGCCTGGCCCTGGACGGTGAGTATTTAGCTTTTCTTTTTTATTTATTTCATTTGCCTACTTTGGGGGACATGTGGGGGACGACACACAGAGGAGGACATATTAGGGAAGAGACCTCGAGTACATGGGAGGGGGAATGGGGTACTAAATTATTATGGGAGGGACTACTATGTGGTGGCAAATTACTATATGGGGACAGATGTGGTGGAAACTATTGTGTGGGGGCAGTGTGAGGTAATTGCTATGTGGGGACAGTATGGGGCAAATTACTATGTGGGGGCAGTGTGGGGGGCAATTGCTATGTGGGGGCAGTGTGGGGGAAATTTCTATGTGGGGGCAGTGTGGGGGCATTGTGGTGGAAATTACTATGTGGGGGCAAATTACTATGTGGGGGCAGTGTGGGGGAAACTATTGTGTGGGGGAAATTGCTATGTGGGGGCAGTGTGGGGTAATTTCTATGTGGGGACAGTGTGGGGGAAATTACTATGTTGGGGCAGTGTGGGGCAAATGTATGTAGGGGAAATTACTGTGTGGGGGAAAACTACTATATGGGGGCAGTTTGGGGGAAATTACTGTGTGGGGGAAAATTACTATGTGGGGATTACTATGTGGGGGCAGTGTGGTGGAAATTACTATATAGGGGTGTTGCTATTGGGGAGGCAATGTAGGGGCAATTCTATTATTTTTGGGGACACTATACAGGGATTATTGCCTGGAGCACAATAGAGGGTGGTAATATTACTGGGGGCACTCTAGGGGACATTATAGCTGCTGTGGTCACTATAGGAACATTTGGGGTAATTTATCAAACTGGTGTAAAGTAGAACTGGCTTAGTTGCCCATAGCAACCAATCAGATTCCACCTTTCATATTTGACAGCTATTTTGGAAATCCAGTTCTACTTTACACCAGTTTGATAAATGACTCCAATTGTGTCTATTAGGGTCACAATTTTTTCAGCATTATAGTACCTTGAATATTGGGGGGCAAAACGGGCACAGTATTGGGAGTGGCAGCAGGATGACACTGTAGGGACACCAGGATGAGGAGGTTGATGGAAAAATTGAGAAATCTAACGTGTCTGTGTTACAAACTGTAGAGACGAGATGCGGCTGAAAGAATTTGCCATGGTGGTCTGGGTCAAACGGAGGAGAAGAGGAAAGAGAAGGTCTACATGACAGGAGATGTAACTGGATGCAAGAGGTATGTGGTGCTGTATTCTCCTCCATGTCTTTTTTATTATAATTATATGTATTTTAAATTTGGCGACCAAATTTATCAGTTTAGGCCCCAATTTGGGGTATTTTTTTTTTGTCTGAAGATGTCATATGGCCTAAGAAGAGACTGTAGTGCTCATGAAGCACCGCAGCCTCTTCATACAAAAAAACCCCTAAACTAAAATGGAGGGGGGGGGGCAAGTTGGTTAGACAGCCCCGGGCCTATCATGCACTTAATCCGTCCCTGGAAGATACTGTCGATATCTATTACCGACAGACACAAACAATAAATGAAATAAATGAAATATACCCGTGCAAAGCCGTATCATTCTGCTAGTGTAGCTATAAAAAATTAGGTAGGTGTTTGAGCCATACTTAAAATAGTAAAGCACATCCAACATCCAAAGCTTGTTGTTTCGGATGCCTTCCTCACATAAAATGACACCTGTCATAAAAAGATGACGGGTGACATATAGAAGATGCAATATGTCCCTAGTTTCAGTAGGTAGGTATCACTACCCATGACTAGTTGAGAATGAGCACATCATCCCTAGTTTTGTGGTGTAGAACCCAGTGTGTGCCACTAGAGTGTTGTAGTATTCTGATATTGGTATCTTATGGCATGAATACTGTACCTATAGTGCAAATATATTTACTGGACATTTAGAAAAAAAAAAAAACTTTTTCTTGATATATATATATATATATATATATATATATATATATATATATTTATATATACATTCTTTTTTATGCTTAATATAATTTATAGAAACATTTTATTATATGTTAAACATTTTATCCTTCTAAAATAGTTTATCCCCAGCTACAGTACCACTATTAATCGGGTCATTATTCCAAAGAATGCTTTCTTAAAATAATTGTTTTCTTTGCATGAAATCCTTGCTCTTTACAGAAATCTCATTATTATTTTTTTTATTTTATTTTTTACATTAGTCTAAGTTATAGTTGTGATATTTTAAAATGTATGATTACTTGTAAGTATTAGTGTAGCATAGAGTTGAGCGAACTGTAAAGTTCGGGTTCGTACCGAACTTTAGGGTTTTAGGCACCCGGATGCGAACCCGAACATTTACGTAAAAGTTCGGGGTCGGTGTTCAGCAATTTTTATGGCGCTTTTTGAAAGGCTGCACAGCAGCCAATCAACAAGCGTCATACTACTTGCCCCAAAAGGCCCTCACAGCCATGCCTACTACTGGCATGGTTGTGATTGGCCAACTGCAGCATGTGACCCAGCCTCTATTTAAGCTGGAGTCACGTAGCACTGACCGTCACTCTGCTCGGATTAGTGTAGGGAGAGGCTGCAGCTGCTGTGAGGGAGAGATCAGGGGGAAATCTTATCAAGAACTGTTTTTTGTGCTCAGCGATCTACAGCAAAAGTGTAAAACTTTTTTTTTTCTTCAGTTAGTCAATATCAATACATAATCGGCAGCCATTTTATGCAACAATAGTGCACCAGCAAAGGCTATCTGCATGTCTGCAAGTCCAGAAATACAGCTTTGGTATACTGGGGTGAAAAAAGCCTCTGATATATTGCACATCTGGGATTAGACAAGCATAAGTGACTGTCACATTTAGGATAGAAATACAGCTTTTTGGTTAGGGTGAAAAAACGCTCTATATACTGCACATCTGGGATAAGACAAGCATAAGTGACTGTCACATTTAGGCCAAAAATACGGCTTTTTGGTTACTGGGGTGAAAAAAGCCTCTAATATATTGCACATCTGGGATTAGACAAACATAAGTGACTGTCACATTTAGGACAGAAATACAGCTTTTTGGTTAGGGTGAAAGAACCCTCTAATATACTGTACATCTGGGATTAGACAAGACTTAAGTGACTTTCACATTTAGGCCATAAATACGGCTTTGGCATACTGGGGTGAAAAAACCCTCTGAAATACTGCACATCTGGGATTAGACAAGCATAAGTGACTGTCACATTTATACCATAAATATGGCTTTTTGGTTATTGGGGTGAAAAAAGCCTCTAATATATTGCACATCTGAAATTACACATGCATAAGTGAATGTCACATTTAGGACAGAAATGCAGCTTTTTGGTTAGGGTGAAAAACCCATCTAATATACTGCACATCTAGGATTAGACAAGCAGAAGTGACTGTCACATTTAGGCCAGAATTACCGCTTTTTTTGTTACTCGGGTGAAAAAACCCTCTAATATACTGTACATCTGGGATTACACATGCATACGTGACTGTCACATTTAGGACATAAATACAGCTCTTTGGTTAGGGTGAAAAAACACTCTAATATACTGCACATCTGGGATTAGACAAGCATAAGTGACTATCACATTTAGACCATAAATACAGCTTTTTGGTTACTGGGGTGGAAAAAAGCCTCTAATATACTGCACATCTGGGTTTAGACAAGCATAAGTGACTGTCACATTTTGGACAGAAATACAGCTTTTTGGTTAGGGTGAAAAAAAACTCTAATATACTTCACATCTGGGATTACACGTGCATAAGTGACTGTCCCATTTAGGCCATAAATGTGGCTTTTTGGTTACTGGGGTGAAAAAAGCCTCTAATATATTGCACATCTGGGATTAGACATGCATAAGTGACTGTCACATTTACGACAGAAATACAGCTTTTTGGTTAGGGTGAAAAAACCCTCTAATATACTACACATCTGGGATTAGACAAGCATAAGTGACTGTCACATTTAGGCCAAAAATATGGCTTTTTGGCTACTGGGGTGAAAAAAGCCTCTAATATATTGCACATCTGGGATTACACATGAATAAGTGACTGTCACATTTAGGACAGAAATACAGCTTTTTGGTTATGGTGAAAAAACCCTCTAATATAATGCACACCTTACATTAGACATGCATAAGTGACTGTCACATTTAGGACAGAAATACAGCTTTTTAGTTAGGGTGAAAAAACCCTCTAATATACTGCACATTTGGGATTAGACAAGCATAAGTGACTGTCACATTTTGGACAGAAATACAGCTTTTTGGTTATGGTAAAAAAAAAAAACTCTAATATACTGTACATCTGGGATTAGACAAGCATAAGTGACTGTCACATTTAGGCCATAAATACGGCTTTGGCATCCTGGGGTGAAAAAAGCCTCTAATATACTGCACATCTGGGATTAGACAAGCATAAGTGACTGTCACATTTAGGACAGAAATATAGCTTTTTGGTTAGGTTGACAAAACCTTCTAATATACTGCACATCTGTGATTAGACAAGCATAAGTGACTGTCACATTTTGGCCAGAATTACAGCTTTTTTTGTAACTGGGGTGAAAAACCCTCTCATATACTGCACATCTGGCATTACACATGCATAAGTGACTGTCACATATAGGCCAGAAATACGGCTTTGGCATACTGGGGTGAAAAAACCCTCTAATATAATGCACATTTGTGATTACACATGCATAAGAGACTGTCACATTTAGGCCATAAATACGGCATTGGCATACTGGGGAAAAATATACTCTGCTATACTGCACATCTTTGATTAGACAAGCATAAGTAACTGTCACATTTAGGCCAAAATTATGGCTTTTTGGTTACTGGGGTGAAAAAACCCTCTAATATACTGCACATCTGGGATTAGACATGCATAAGTGACTGTCACATTTAGGACAGAAATACAGCTTTTTGGTTAGGGTGAAAAAACCCTCTAATATACTGCACATCTGGGATTAGACATGCATAAATTACTGTCACATTTAGGCCATAAATGCCGCTTTTTGGTTACTGGGGTGAAAAAAGCCTCTTATATACTTCACATCTGGGATTACACGTGCATAAGTGACTGTCACATTTAGGCCATAAATGTGGCTTTTTGGTTACTGGGGTGAAAAAAGCCTCTAATATATTGCACATCAGGGATTAGACATGCATAAGTGACTGTCACATTTACGACAGAAATACAGCTTTTTGGTTAGGGTGAAAAAACCCTCTAATATACTACACTTCTGGGATTAGACAAGCATAAATTACTGTCACATTTAGGCCATAAATGCCGCTTTTTGGTTACTGGGGTGAAAAAAGCCTCTTATATACTGCACATCTTGGATTAGACAAGCATAAGTGACTGTCACATTTAGGACAGAAATGCAGCTTTTTGGTTAGGGTGAAAAAACCCTCTAATAAAATGCACACCTGGCATTAGACATGCATAAGTCACTGTCACATTTAGAACAGAAATGCATCTTTTTGGTTAGGGTGAAAAAACCCTTTAATATAATTCACACCTGGCATTAGACATGCATAAGTCACTGTCTCATTTAGGCCATAAATATGGCTTTGGCATACTGGGGTGAAAAATGCCTCTAATATACTGCACATCTGGGATAAGACGTGCATAAGTGAGTGTCACATTTAGGCCACATATACCGATGTCATATAGAGTAAAAAAAAATAAATTTGAGTGCAATACCCTACATCAGGGTTTTTATTGGCTGATAATTATTTTTAATAGACTTAACCACTTTTTGCTTTGTAAATGCTAACTATGAGGAAAGCATCTAATAAGGGAAGTGGTCATGGTCATGTTGGTGGTGTTGGTGGAGCCTCTGGTGCAGGGAGAGGACGTGGCCATTCTGCCACAGCTACACATCCTACTGAACCTACTACATCAGGTCCCAGTAGCCACCAGAATCTACAGCGATATTTGGTCGGGCCTAATGCCGTTCTAAGGATGGTAAGGCCTGAGCAAGTACAGGCGCTAGTCAATTGGGTGGCCGACAGTAGATCCTGCACGTTCACTTTATCTCCCACCCAGTCTTCTGCAGAAAGTGCACAGGTGGTGCCTGAAACCCATGCCCATCAGTCTGTCACATTACCCCCGTGCATATCGGGGAACCTGTCTGAGCCTCAAGTCATGCAGCAGTCTCGTATGCTTTTTGAACACTCTGCTGGCAGGGTTTCCCAAGGACATCCACCTAGCCCTTCCCCAGGGGTGGAAGACATAGAATGCACTGACACACAACCACTTATGTTTCCTTATGAGGACATGGGAATACCACCTCAGCCCGTCTCTGATGATGACGAAACACAGGTGCCAACTGCTGCGTCTTTCTGCAGTGTGCAGACCGAAAAGAAGGTCAGGGAGGAAGACTGGGTGGAAGACTATGCAGGGGACGATGAGGTCCTAGACCCCACATGAAATGAAGGTCATGCCACTGACTTTCAGAGTTCGGAGGAAGAGGCAGTGGTGAGACCGAGCCAACAGCATAGCAAAAGCAGGAGCAGGGTGTAAAAGCAGAGCAGCCGTTGCCAAAACAGTTTGCCTGCTACTTGCCACTGTCACCAGGGACCGAGCACACCAAAGGAGGCTTCAAGGAGTTCCCTGGCATGGCACTTCTTCACACAATGTGCTGACGACAAGACCCGAGTAGTTTGCACGCTGTGCCATCAGAGCCTGAAGCAAGGCATTAACGTTCTGAACCTTAGCACAACCTGCATGACCAGGCATCTACATGCAAGACACGGGCTGCAGTGGAGTAAGCACCTTTAAAACCAAGAAAGGGCCCCTCCTGCTCCCTCTTATGCTGCTGCCTCGGCCTCTTCCTCCGCCTCTGGAGGAACGTTGGCACCTGCCGCCCAGCAAATAGAGGATGTGCCACCAACAACATCACCTCCGTTACAAAGCATCTCCACCATGTCACAAGGAAGCGTTCAGCTCTCCATCTCACAAACCTTTGAGAGAAAGCGTAAATTCCCACCTAGACACCCTCGATCCCTGGCCCTGAATGCCAGCATTTCTAAACTGCTGGCCTTTGAAATGCTGTCATTGAGGCTGTTGGAGACGGACAGCTTCAAACAGCTCATGTCGCTTGCTGTCCCACAGTACGTCGTTCCCAGCCGCCAGTACTTCTCCAGGAGAGCCGTGCCCCCCCTGCACAACCAAGTATTGGATAAAATCAAGTGTGCACTGCGCAACGCCATCTGTGGCAAGGTCCACCTAACCACAGATACGTGGATCAGTAAGCACTGCCAGGGATGCTATATCTCCCTAACGGCACACTGGGTAAATGTAGTGGCGGCTGGGCCCCAGGCGCACGTCCTTCCGCCGCCAAGGATTGCAGGGCATTATTCTTTACCTCCTCTTCCTACTTGGCTTCCTCCTCCTCTTCTACCACCTCCTTATCTGGTCAGCGACAGACCTTCAGCACAGCCAGGGGTAAATGTCAGCAGGCCGTTCTGAAACTGATGTGTTTGGGGAACAGGCCCCACACCGCGCAGGAGTTGTGGCGGGGTATAGAACAACAAACCGAGTGGTTGCTGCCAGTGAGCCTCAAGCCCGGCCTGGTGGTGTACGATAATGGGCGAAATCTTGTTGCAGCTCTGGGACTAGCCGGTTTGACGCACATCCCTTGCCTGGCGCATGTGCTGAATTTGGTGGTGCAGAAATTCATTCACAGCTACCCCGACATGTCTGAGCTGCTGCATAAAGTGCGGGCCGTCTGTTCGCGCTTCCGGCGTTCTCATCCTGCCGCCGCCACAACTGTATGTTGCAGTTTATATTCTCCTAGACTTACCTGTGCATGACCTCTGCCTTCCTCGATTTATCTCTAGAGACTGCCTCTGGATACCTCATCTTTGCTGAACAGTTTGTCTCGTGTATGACCTTGGATCCGACCCTGGAAATCCTGACTTTTCATCCCTAGGTACCTTGTTACACAGATTAAGGGTCCGTTCGTGTGTGTTTTGCGGATCCACGGACACCGGCAATGTGTGTTTCGTATTTTACGGACCGCACATCACCGGCACTTAATAGAAAATGCCTAATCTTGTCCGCAATTGCGGACAAGAATAGGACATGTTCTATTTTTTTCAGGAACGGAATTGCGGACCCGGAAGTGCGGATCCGCAATTCCGGATCCGGGCAGCACGTCGTGAGGCCCCATAGAAATGAATGGGTCTGCAATTATGTTCCGCAAAATGTGGAACAGAATTGCTGGCATTTGAATGGACCCTAATACTGCGCATAAGAACTTTGGCCTGGTCACTGACTGTCCCCTTGGTGTTTCCCTGCACAGGTTATTATTCGGGTTGGTTACCTGTATATGCTTATTGGTTTGGACTGTACTGCCGTTTATTTAATAAATCCACTATTGTTTAACCTCTCTCTGGTTACTTGGGATTATGCACCATTACAGCTGTCTTTTAAAACAACAAAACAACAAAAATTGTTGGACATACCTAAGGTTAGGCTCTCACTGAGTTCATAGTTATTTTTCAATAGGAGCTTTTGAAATGATCCCAACAAAGATATGAAACAAAAATTATAGTACATTGCTGCAGGGTTTTAGCAGAGTGGAGCAGAGCACAGGACAGGAGCTTCCATAGCACATTGCTCCTCCTGCCTATACCTGTTATGATACAGCCTCACATAGCCCATCTTTGCCAGGCTTAGCAGAGCAATGCTCTTCTAAAGCGTAATAGATATTAATACTTTTCACCCCAATTTGATAACCAAGGCCTAATGGAATTGCTTATCTATTAAACAAGATGGACACCGTTCAGTTAGATAGCTCTGTGCCCTACACAGGTATTCATGCAAACTGTGCTGTCTCCTATAGATCCCCTCAGATAACAGTGCCTGAACTGTCCCTGCACTGTCCCTGCACTCTTCATATCCAATATTCCTCAATTAACCCCTTCACTACCGAACCACTTTTCACCTTAAATCCCAGGCCGATTTTTGCAAATCTGACATATGTCGCTTTATGTGTTGATAACTTTAAAATGCTTTTACTTATCCAAGCCATTCTGAGAATGTTTTCTCATGACATATTGTACTTCATAACAGTGGTAAATTTGAAAGGTAGAACAGCCGACACTCCGCATGTATAGTGGGCAGTGCACAGGTCTAGGATCGGTGTCACATCCAGGTACAAAGAAGACCGGCACTCGCTACAATGGATGCAATTTTATCTTTTTAATTCCCACATGGAGGAACAGATTAGGTGACGCGTTTCGACTCAACAAACGAGTCCTTGTCAAACAAGTGAATACAAGAAAGCAAATACATTTAAATAACCCGCCTGCTCCGTCGTCACAGAATGTGATGTCACGTAGTCATGGTAACATATAAACAAAATGAGGACTATGCGGGCAAAATCAATATGCATGGGAATGCATGGAAAAAGGTAAGATATTATAACTTGGACACACACATATATAGATATATAGATGAATCCATATACATACATGGAATAGCAACCTAGCATATATTAGTATAGGTATGGTTAAATACTCTAAATTGATAATAATGTACACAAAAAAATTGTAATGATATTACATAAATAATGGTAATAAAGACCATCAAATGTTTTAGAAAAAAAAAAAAAAATTATAAAAACGTATAATTTCAAAACAGTACAGTTTTAAAGGAATTAATTAAGTTTATATTCGCAATTCATGCCCTTTGGTTCCAGGGTTTTTAACCTATGGATCCAAAAGGCCTTGTGTTTTTTTATTTTTATTATTGAATCCTGTCACCACCCCTGCGTGTTAATACTTGCTCTATAATCTGGAATTGTAATTGAGAGACGTTGTGGCGGCATCAATCGAAGTGAAAAGGCACAGGCAATAGCAATTTTTTTTCCGAATTGTCGATTTATGTTTACTAAAGCTGTCTTTCATCCTGGTCGATGTCTCCCCAACGTACAACAGTCCACATGGGCATTTTAAAACATATATCACAAAGCTACTGTCGCAGGTAAAAAAGCATTAGACAGGAAATTTTTCCCCGATGTATGAATGAGTGAAATATTCACCTCTAATAGCGCTAGAACAATGAATACATTGTAAGCAGGGGAATGTGCCCCTTTTGGGTGTAGATAATGTCATTTGTTGCATTGGGGTCTTTTCACTACCTATGTCTGCCCTAATTATAGTAATGTTTTTGATATGAAAGCACAATGAAATTCCAGCACTCACGATTTTGGTAGCTAAAATCTTCGACTTTTATTCAGGCAGTAGACATATAAACAGGACATCCACCCACAAGTGCAGCAACCTTGACGCGTTTCGAACAGTAGTTCTTAGTCGTAACAATGAGCAGTGTCTCCTCTGGCACCTTTATACCAGTCTGAACTAAAAAATGTAATTACTTTCCCCTCACCTGAGGGGTGGGGGAGTGTAGGAGGCAGGGAACATTTTAACCTCTTGTTTTCCAGGTGAGGCACCGCTCATGTGTTTCACAATAGAAAATTCATGCATCTATACAAAGTCACTGATTATTACCAAAATTTGTATTGAACAATAACCATTAAATAAAAACAGTGAACATATTAAAATTGTCAAAGAATGTCAATTGTCAGGATAGCATCAGAACACCACATTGGTTATATATAGCCAACTTATTTGTATGGATCCACATATATTAGTGCTGTGTTGCTAATTCTGGCATGGATCCTTTTTCTCTATTACTGCTCTTAATTAAATTGAAGAAATGCATACATAGCTATGATGAAAAAAAGTGAAAAATAGGAGAGTCATGAGTTAGTAGAAATACATAAGTTCATTTTTCTTATTGAGGCCATTTGGATGTCTGGTATTCAACTTAAAAATCCAAAAAGCCTCTCTGAGTCTCACAAAACGTTTAAAATCTCCTCCTCTGCTAGGTAATTTCACCTGTTCAATTGCAAAGGCTTTGAAATTGCGCACCTGGCTTTCGTGTTTGCAGATAAAGTGTTTAGCCGCATTGGATGTGTTCACACTGTGCGGATTTTTTATGTAGTTGAGGTGCTCTAGAATTCGGACCTTAAATTTTCTAGTGGTACATCCCACATATAACATGTCACAGGCTATACATTTTATTATATATACCACCCCTATAGAATTACAATTAATATAAGATTTGATTGGATATATATGTGAATTATTCGCATCGTGAAAAGTTTTGGTATTTACTGCGTATGTACAAGTGCGGCAGCGCAAACTTCCGCATCTGGTGAAACCCTTGTATATAAGCCAGGGATCCCGTTTATATTTGTTTCGATGTGTATATACATGGAGGGTGATAAATCATTTCCTATAGTTCTTGGCCGTCTTGACACAATTCTACAACCTTGTTTTAGCGCACAGTGCAATATTTCGTCATCATGAAGAATAGGTAAATTAATATTTTTTAATAATTTGTTGAATTTTTTCAAATTGCTTACTGTACGTCAAAACAAGTGTAGGTAAATTATCTTTTTCGTTTTTATTTACATTTTTATCTGAACTCTCACTTTTTGATATCTGTTTAGAGATATTTTTATTTTTATTTTTAGGAGTTGAAAAGAGTAAATCTTCTCTATTTTTCTTTTTAGTTATAGCTAGGCCTCTGGATATCATCCAGTTTGGATATGCTCTTTGTTTTAATCTATTTTTAATAGTTTGAGCCTCTATTTCAAAAGCCGCTGCGGTACTGCAGTTTCTGTCAATTTTGATTTATTTTCTACTTTATTAGATATAAATAAATTTATAAGACAACTGACAGTTACCAGACATTTCAGTGATGTGGATATGAATGAGCCCATACGAAATATCGATCAGACATGTTCGGAAAGTAGAATTGAAAATGAATATTTTCATTTATCGTTCCAAGAACAATTGGCCCTAACATGTCTCACCGATCTTCAAGGGGAATCACTGGAATATGATAGATGTGTTGATGCTCAGAAATTTAAAACCACCAATCCGGATTTCTATCCTATCATGTCCAGAACCACCAATATGGACACCTTTCAAGATATCATAGAGAGGGAGCTAAAAGAAATACATAGTCACATCCAGGACGAGGGGGGATATACCAACCTGCCTATGAAATATAAAAAAGCAATCAAGGAACTAGCCGATAATGAACGTATTGTTATAAAGATGGCCGATAAGGGAGGTTCCGTCGTCGTCCTGGATTGTGACATGTACTGTGAACAAATGAATAAATTGCTCTCTGATCTCTCAGTATACCAAAGGTTAGATATTGACTAGAGTTGAGCGAACACCTGGATGTTCGGGTTCGAGAAGTTCGGCCGAACATCCCGGAAATGTTCGGGTTCGGGATCCGAACCCGATCCGAACTTCGTCCCGAACCCGAACCCCATTGAAGTCAATGGGGACCCGAACTTTTCGGCACTAAAACGGCTGTAAAACAGCCCAGGAAAGGGCTAGAGGGCTGCAAAAGGCAGCAACATGTAGGTAAATCCCCTGCAAACAAATGTGGATAGGGAAATTAATTAAAATAAAAATTAAATAAATAAAAATTAACCAAAATCAATTGGAGAGAGGTTCCATAGCAGAGAATCTGGCTTCCCGTCACCCACCACTGGAACAGTCCATTCTCAGATATTTAGGCCCCGGCACCCAGGCAGAGGAGAGAGGTCCCGTAACAGACAATCTGGCTTCATGTCAGCAGAGAATCAGTCTTCATATCATAGCAGAGAATCAGGCTTCACGTCAGCCACCAATGCAACAGTCCATTGTCAGATATTTAGGCCCAGCACCCAGGCAGAGGAGAGAGGTCCCGTAACAGAGGATCTGGCTTCATGTCAGCAGAGAATCAGTCTTCATGTCATAGCAGAGAATCAGGCTTCACGTCACCCACCACTGTAAGAGTCCATTTTCATAAATTTAGGCCCAGCACCCAGGCAGAGGAGAGAGGTCCCGTAACAGACGATCTGGCTTCATGTCAGCAGAGAATCAGTCTGCATGTCATAGCAGAGAATGAGGCTTCACGTCACCCACCACTGCAACAGTCCATTTTCATAAATTTAGGCCCAGCACCCAGGCAGAGGAGAGAGGTCCCGTAACAGAGGATCTGGCTTCATGTCACCAGAGAATCAGTCTGCATGTCATAGCAGAGAATCAGGCTTCACGTCACCCACCACTGCAACAGTCCATTGTCATAAATTCAGGCCCAGCACCCAGGCAGAGGAGAGAGGTCCCGTAACAGACAATCTGGCTTCATGTCACCAGAGAATCAGTCTGCATGTCATAGCAGAGAATGAGGCTTCACGTCAGCCACCACTGCAACAATCTATTGGCATATATTTAGGCCTAGCACACAGGCAGAGGAGAGGTTCATTCAACTTTGGGTAGCCTTGCAATATAATGGTAAAATGAAAATAAAAATAGGATTGAATGAGGAAGTGCCCTGGAGTCCAATAATATATGGTTATGGGGAGGTAGTTAATGTCTAATCTGGACAAGGGACGGACAGGTCCTGTGGGATCCATGCCTGGTTCATTTTTATGAACGTCAGCTTGTCCACATTGGCTGTAGACAGGCGGCTGCGTTTGTCTGTAATGACGCCCCCTGCCGTGCTGAATACACGTTCAGACAAAACGCTGGCTGCCGGGCAGGCCAGCACCTCCAAGGCATAAAAGGCTAGCTCTGGCCACGTGGACAATTTAGAGACCCAGAAGTTGAATGGGGCCGAACCATCAGTCAGTACGTGGAGGGGTGTGCACACGTACTGTTCCACCATGTTAGTGAAATGTTGCCTCCTGCTAACACGTTGCGTATCAGGTGGTGGTGCAGTTAGCTGTGGCGTGTTGACAAAAGTTTTCCACATCTCTGCCATGCTAACCCTGCCCTCAGAGGAGCTGGCCGTGACACAGCTGCCTTGGCGACCTCTTGCTCCTCCTCTGCCTTGGCCTTGGGCTTCCACTTGTTCCCCTGTGACATTTGGGAATGCTCTCAGTAGCGCGTCTACCAACGTGCGCTTGTACTCGCGCATCTTCCTATCACGCTCCAGTGCAGGAAGTAAGGTGGGCACATTGTCTTTGTAGCGTGGATCCAGCAGGGTGGCAACCCAGTAGTCCGCACAGGTTAAAATGTGGGCAACTCTGCTGTCGTTGCGCAGGCACTGCAGCATGTAGTCGCTCATGTGTGCCAGGCTGCCCAGGGGTAAGGACAAGCTGTCCTCTGTGGGAGGCGTATCGTCATCGTCCTGCCTTTCCCCCCAGCCACGCACCAGTGATGGACCCGAGCTGCGTTGGGTGCCACCCCGCTGTGACCATGCTTCATCCTCATCCTCCTCCACCTCCTCCTCATCCTCGTCCTCCTCGTCCTCCAGTAGTGGGCCCTGGCTGGCCACATTTGTACCTGGCCTCTGCTGTTGCCAAAAACCTCCCTCTGAGTCACTTCGAAGAGACTGGCCTGAAAGTGCTAAAAATGACCCCTCTTCCTCCTCCTCCTCCTCCTCCTCCTGGGCCACCTCCTCTTCCATCATCGCCCTAAGTGTTTTCTCAAGGAGACATAGAAGTGGTATTGTAACGCTGATAACGGTGTCATCGCCACTGGCCATGTTGGTGGAGTACTCGAAACAGCGCAACAGGGCACACAGGTCTCGCATGGAGGCCCAGTCATTGGTGGTGAAGTGGTGCTGTTCTGTAGTGCGACTGACCCGTGCGTGCTGCAGCTGAAACTCCACTATGGCCTGCTGCTGCTCGCACAGTCTGTCCAGCATGTGCAAGGTGGAGTTCCACCTGGTGGGCACGTCGCATATGAGGCGGTGAGCGGGAAGGCCGAAGTTACGCTGTAGCGCAGACAGGCGAGCAGCGGCAGGATGTGAACGCCGGAAGCGCGAACAGACGGCCCGCACTTTATGCAGCAGCTCTGACATGTCGGGGTAGTTGTGAATGAACTTCTGCACCACCAAATTCAGCACATGCGCCAAGCAAGGGGTAAGGAGAGATTTAGCGGGATATAAATTTGAGGCCTAGTATTTAGGCGCTGGGTGACAGGTATGGGTTTAGTGACAGAATTAGACTTGGAAATACACAGTAGCGGGTGTGTGTGAAGTTATTCTGAATGACCCTATGTGCACCTTCAATATGATCTACCCTTTTAGGGATAGATTTCAAATAGCTCTGATATAGCAGAAACCACTAAATTATGAAATTGCTAAATTGGGAATTGTATTTCAACCCAGAACAAAAAATGTGCTTTGACGGACACTAAATAACTTTCCCAGCTACAACAGGACAGCGGTAACGAGAGATTTAGCAGGATATAAATTTGAGGCCTAGTATTTAGGCGCTGGGTGACAGGTATGGGTTTAGTGACAGAATTAGACTTGAAAATACACAGTAGCGGGTGTGTGTGAAGTTATTCTGAATGACCCAATGTGCACCTTGAATATTATATACCCTTTTAGGGATAGATTTCAAATAGCTCTGATATAGCAGAAACCACTAAATTATGAAATTGCTAAATTGGTAATTGTACTTCAACCCAGAACAAAAAATGTGCTTTGACGGACACTAAATAACTTTCCCAGCTACAACAGGACAGCGGTAACGAGAGATTTAGCAGGATATAAATTTGAGGCCTAGTATTTAGGCGCTGGGTGACAGGTATGGGTTTAGTGACAGAATTAGACTTGAAAATACACAGTAGCGGGTGTGTGTGAAGTTATTCTGAATGACCCAATGTGCACCTTGAATATTATATACCCTTTTAGGGATAGATTTCAAATAGCTCTGATATAGCAGAAACCACTAAATTATGAAATTGCTAAATTGGGAATTGTACTTCAACCCAGAACAAAAAATGTGCTTTGACGGACACTAAATAACTTTCCCAGCTACAACAGGACAGCGGTAACGAGAGATTTAGCGGGATATAAATTTGAGGCCTAGTATTTAGGCGCTGGGTGACCGGTATGGATTTAGTGACAGAATTAGACTGGGATATGGCCAAAAAATAACCACACTATTGCTGGTTAAATGCACTTGGTGACGGGCGCAGCTTGCCCCTGATGTAGTATATGGCCAAAAAATGAACAGACTATTGCTGGTTAAATGCACTTGGTGTCACAGCTTGACCAACCACACTACTGAGGGTTAAATGCACTTGGTGACGGGCGCAGCTTGCCCCTGATGTAGTATATGGCCAAAAAATAAACAGACTATTGCTGGTTAAATGCACTTGGTGTGACAGCTTCACCCTGATGTAGGCTTTAGCCAGAAAACAACCACACCATTGAGGGTTAAATGCACTTGGTGACAGGCGCAGCTTGCCCCTGATTTTGTATATGGCCAAAAAATGAACAGACTATTGCTGGTTAAATGCACTTGGTGTGACAGCTTCACCCTGATGTAGGCTTTAGCCAAAAAACAACCACACCATTGAGGGTTAAATGCACTTGGTGACAGGCGCAGCTTGCCCCTGATTTTGTATATGGCCAAAAAATGAACAGACTATTGCTGGTTAAATGCACTTGGTGTGACAGCTTCACCCTGATGTAGGCTTTAGCCAAAAAACAACCACACCATTGAGGGTTAAATGCACTTGGTCGCAGCTTGTGCTGGCGCACCACAAGACACAAAATGGCCGCCGATCACCCCAGAAAAATGTGACTGACAAACGGTCTGGGCAGCCTAAAAACAGTGAGCAATTGAGGATCAGCAGCTCAATGATCCACAGCTGCAGATCGATCAGTTAATCAAGTCCTTTGGAGGAGTTAATCTGCCTAATCTCGCCCTACTGTCGCAGCCGCAACCTCTCCCTACGCTAATCAGAGCAGAGTGACGGGCGGCGCTATGTGACTCCAGCTTAAATAGAGGCTGGGTCACATGGTGCTCTGGCCAATCACAGCCATGCCAATAGTAGGCATGGCTGTGATGGCCTCTTGGGGCAAGTAGTATGACGCTTGTTGATTGGCTGCTTTGCAGCCTTTCAAAAAGCGCCAAGAAAGCGTCACAAAAGCGCCAAGAAAGCGACGAACACCGAACCCGAACCCGGACTTTTACGAAAATGTCCGGGTTCGGGTCCGTGTCACGGACACCCCAAAATTCGGTACGAACCCGAACTATACAGTTCGAGTTCGCTCATCCCTAATATTGACCCTTTACCCAAATATAAAGGGGAATTTTTTGAGATTTTGCGAAAAGGTTTGGAATATAATAACATTAACCAAAAACAATTTAATTATTTAAATGTAGAATTTACAGTTACACCTATAATGCATGCCCTTCCTAAAGTCCACAAGGGCCAATTTCCTCCCCCTCTACGTCCCATAGTCAGCGGGATTGGATCCCTAACAGAGAGGCTGGGTGAATGGCTAGACTGTAGTTTACAGCCCCTTGTCAAAAGAATCCCAGAGATACCACATCAATTCTGCAATCTTTTTATGACATGACCTGGGCTGAAAACTACAGATGGTTGTCCATTGATGTGGTATCGCTTTATCCATCAATACCACATCATGTGGCAATGCTAGCACTTGAATTCCATTTGCATAAATACAGCAATTTTTCTGAGGATTTTATAGATTATACTCTGGCGGTTACTCAATTTCTGATGTCTCACAATTATTTTTCATTCAACTCTATATACTATGTACAGATATCTGGTGTATCAATGGGTGCGAAGTACTCACCCTCCCTGGCCAATTTAACAATATCCTATTGGGAGGAGGCATATGTATATAATATAAAAAATCAATTTGCGGAACATGTGGTGTGGTATGGCAGGTACATCGATGATATGCTCCTTATCTGGAGTGGTGATGTACCTGCCATACAACACTTCATGCAATATCTGGAAAATAACACATATAATTTAAAATTCACATATACGGAACATCCGCAAAGTATCAATTTTCTTGATCTTACACTTTCAGGAAAACCGAACCAGATCATACAAACTAAAACCTACCGTAAGGAAATACACTACTACGGGCAAATAGCCATCACCCCCTACACACAATAAAATCAATTCCTGTGGGAGAATTCACACGTGCCTACAGAAACTGCAGTACCGCAGCGGCTTTTGAAATAGAGGCTCAAACTATTAAAAATAGATTAAAACAAAGAGCATATCCAAACTGGATGATATCCAGAGGCCTAGCTATAACTAAAAAGAAAAATAGAGAAGATTTACTCTTTTCAACTCCTAAAAATAAAAATAAAAATATCTCTAAACAGATATCAAAAAGTGAGAGTTCAGATAAAAATGTAAATAAAAACGAAAAAGATAATTTACCTACACTTGTTTTGACGTACAGTAAGCAATTTGAAAAAATTCAACAAATTATTAAAAAATATTTACCTATTCTTCATGATGACGAAATATTGCACTGTGCGCTAAAACAAGGTTGTAGAATTGTGTCAAGACGGCCAAGAACTATAGGAAATTATTTATCACCCTCCATGTATATACATCGAAACAAATATAAACGGGATCCCTGGCTTATATACAAGGGTTTCAACAGATGCGGAAGTTTGCGCTGCCGCACTTGTACATACGCAGTAAATACCCAAACTTTTCACGATGCGAATAATTCACATATATATCCAATCAAATCTTATATTAATTGTAATTCTATAGGGGTGGTATATATCATAAAATGTATAGCCTGTGACATGTTATATGTGGGATGTACCACTAGAAAATTTAAGGTCCGAATTCTAGAGCACCTCAACTACATAAAAAATCTGCACAGTGTGAACACATCCAATGCGGCTAAACACTTTATTTGCAAACACGAAAGCCAGGTGCGCAATTTCAAAGCCTTTGCAATTGAACAGGTGAAATTACCTAGCAGAGGAGGAGATTTTAAACGTTTTGTGAGACTCAGAGAGGCTTTTTGGATTTTTAAGTTGAATACCAGACATCCAAATGGCCTCAATAAGAAAAATGAACTTATGTATTTCTACTAACTCATGACTCTCCTATTTTTCACTTTTTTTCATCATAGCTATGTATGCATTTCTTCAATTTAATTAAGAGCAGTAATAGAGAAAAAGGATCCATGCCAGAATTAGCAACACAGCACTAACATATGTGGATCCATACAAATAAGTTGGCTATATATAACCAATGTGGTGTTCTGATGCTATCCTGACAATTGACATTCTTTGACAATTTTAATATGTTCACTGTTTTTATTTAATGGTTATTGTTCAATACAAATTTTGGTAATAATCAGTGACTTTGTATAGATGCATGAATTTTCTATTGTGAAACACATGAGCGGTGCCTCACCTGGAGAACAAGAGGTTAAAATGTTCCCTGCCTCCTACACTCCCCCACCCCTCAGGTGAGGGGAAAGTAATTACATTTTTTAGTTCAGACTGGTATAAAGGTGCCAGAGGAGACACTGCTCATTGTTACGACTAAGAACTACTGTTCGAAACGCGTCAAGGTTGCTGCACTTGTGGGTGGATGTCCTGTTTATATGTCTACTGCCTGAATAAAAGACGAAGATTTTAGCTACCAAAATCGTGAGTGCTGGAATTTCATTGTGCTTTCATATCAAGAATATATGGGCTTGCCAGCCTTTTCCGTGCACGCAGGTGTTTGAACAATTGGGTGAGCTGGACTTTTCTTTTTGCATATTCACTAATTATAGTAACCCTGATTAGAGTTGAGCGGACACCTGAATGTTCTGGTTCGACGGGTTCGGCCGAACTTCACAAAAAAGTTTGAGTTCGGGACCCGAACTTGACCTGAATTTGCCCCCGAACCCCATTGAAGTCAATGGGGACCTGAACTTTTGAGCACTAAAATGGCTGTAAAAATGTCACGGAAAGGGCTAGAGGGCTGCAAATGGCATCAACATGTGGTTAAGAGCATGGCTAGTGCTCTGCAAACAAATGTGGATAGGGAAATGACTTTAAATAACATAAAATACGTAAAAATAAAAAATAATGATCTTGATCAAGGAAGACAATGTCCATATGGAATAGAAGGTTGAGGAGGCGGTGGATGTGGCGGTTTATGCTGAAGCAGCGGTGGAGGAGGTAGTCTACGATGCTTTTTGGTTTTAAATTTATTTATATTTTTTTAAATTAGTGTACACCCCAAAACATTGGGAAATATAACCTGTGATAACTCCCCCCAGTCGTGCTAAACACATGTTCAGACAATACACTGGCTGCAGGGCAGGCCAGAACCTCCAAGGGGTAAAGGGCAAGCTCAGGCCATGTGCCCAATTTGGAGACCCAGAAGTTGCAGGGGCTGACCCCTGTCAGTTAGTTCATGCAGGCGTGTGCACACTTACTGCCTCAACATGTCGCACGTCCCTGTGATGTTCACGATCCAATTTGATATCTGCTCTATCAACTTTCAATGTTGTTTTATGCGACTACCATGGTGATCACGGGTGGCGGGGAATCAGGGTTCCAGGCCGGAGAGTGAGACTGAGAAAAGGATACCACATCCAAGGGAGGTCAATGGATGAAATTAAATGTAATTGAGTGGAAATGTGGGACAAAGTATTGAAGCATAAGCTTCCAAGTTAAGGAGGGGGCGTGCAGCAATTACCCACTCCCGATTCGGGAAGGTAGTGACAATAAATAACAATACAGTACTCTTAAGATGCCCTGTTATTGGAATGATTAATAAAAAAATTATATGGAATGTCACTGTGGTATTTTTGATTTGTAAACAATAGTTAGGAGAGGCCCTGCTGCCACTTTGTTGACTCTAGCTAACTTATGCCTGATCGCACGTCCCTGGGACATCCACCATCCATTTGGATATCTTCTCTATCAACTTTTGATGTTCTTTTCTGAGCCTACCATATTGATGACGGTTATCGGCGAATCAGGGTTCCACGTCGGAGAGGGAGCGTGAGAAAGAGAGACCACATCCAAGGGAGATAAATGTACTACATTTTTTTGGGGATCGAGCTGAAATATGGGAAAAGTTATTGAAGCGCAAATGTGGAACAAATTACTGAAGCGCAAATGTGGGACAACTTGTTAAAGATTAAGCATTGAATGAAATGCTTAAATTAAAGAAGAATTTCAGAAATTGTATTCCCTGTCACCTATGCAGAGCAGGGGTTTATTCACGTCCAAAATTGTAAAATGCCAACCCAAGAATGTCAACCCAAGAATGTAACAGGTTAATAAATGTGAAATTTATTAACATGTCTACTTAGTAGAGCAGGGGTCTATGACAGAAAAAAAATTGTTTAATGTCACCCGAAAATGTAAAAGAAAAATTAGTGGAATTTATTAAGCTGTCAACTAGGTAGAAGAGGGGTATATTACACCCAAATATTGGTGAATTTCTGAAAATATACCAGACAAATAAATTAGTGTTTTTTCTTCACCCGTCTTCTAGGTATAGCCATGGTACATCACACCCAAAAATTGGTAAATTTCACCCAAAAATGTAACAGACAAATTTGTGAATTTTTTTAACCTGTCTACTAGGTATAGCAGAGGGACATCACACCCAAAAATTGTTGAATTTCAACCGAAAATGTAACAGATAAATTTGTGATTTTTTTTTTTTAACCTGTCTACTAGGTATAGCAGTGGTACATCACACCCCAAATTTTCTGGGGGATAAAGGCAAAAATGTGGGAAAAACTGTTAGGGCTGTTTCACACAAGCGGATGCCGTGCGTGACATCCGCTGCGTGAATGACAGCCAAGACCAGATGCGGACAGCAGAAGCACGGAGCATTAACATGATTAACATAATGCTCCGTGCCTCTCTGTGATCTCTTTACTACGAAATCACAGTGAGATAAAGTTGTCACTGTGATTTTGTAGTAAAGAGATCACAGAGAGGCAAAGAGCATTATCAATCATGTTAATGCTCCATGCCTCTGCAGTCTGCATCGGGTCTTGGCACTCTTTTACGGAGCGGATGTCACGCACGGCATCCGCTCGTGTGAAACAGCCCTTAAAGCGCAAATGTTGAACAAATTATTTAAGCGCAAATGTGGAACAAATTATTAAAGCGCAAATGTGAGAAAAATTATTGAAGCGCAAATGTGGGACAAATTAGTAAAGCGCAAATGTGGGACAAATTATTGAAGCTCAAATGTGGAACAAATTAGTAAAGAGCAAATGTAGGACAAATTATTGAAGCACAAATGTGGTACAACTTGTTAAAGTTTAAGAATTGAATTAAAGGAGGTGGCGCACATCAATTAAAGAAGAATTTCTGAAATTTTATTCCCTGCCACCTATGCAGAGCAGGGGTTTATTCAGGTCCAAAATTGTAAAATGTCAACCCAAGAATGTAACAGAAAAATTATAGAAATTTATTAACCTGTCTACTTGGTAGAACAGGGGTCTATGACAGAAAAAAATTGTTTGTCATCCAAAAATGTAAAAGAAAAATTATTACAATTTATTAAGCTGTCAACTATGTAGAATTTCACCTGAAAATGTAACAGACAATTTTATTTTTTATTTTTAACATGTCTACTAGGTATAGCAGTGGTATATCAAACCCAGAAATGTGTGAATTTCACCCAAAAATGTAACAGGCAAAGTAGTGAAATGACATAAAATAAAATACGTACAAATAAAAAATAAAAAAAATATTTATGAGGTGAAGTTCCATATGGAGTAGGAGTTTGAGGAGGTGGTGAACGTAGTGGTGTAAGTGGAAGCAGACGTGGAGAAGGACGAGGTAGCAAACATTGTTTTTTTGTTTTATTTTATTATTATTATTTTTAAAATTAGGGTACACTCCAAAAGAGTATGAAATATCCAAAATACAAGAATGAGCAATTGTGCTGTAATATAACAATGGCTGGTTAAGGCTGGTATACATGTCTATTCTGCACAAGGTACAGACAAGTCCTGTGGGATCCATGCCTGGTTCATTTTAATGAACGTGAGCTTGTCCATGTTGGCTGTGGACAGGCGGCTGCGCTTCTCTGTGATGACGCCCCCTGCCATGCTAAACACACTTTTAGTTAATACACTGGCTGCAGGGCAGGCCAGCACCTCCAAGGCGTAAAGGGCAAGCTCAGGCCATGTTCCCAATTTGGAGACCCAGAAGTTGAATGGGGCAGACCTGTCATTCAATATGTGTAGGCGTGTGCACACATACTGCTCCACCATGTTGCTGAAATGCTGCCTCCTGCTAAGGCATTCCATATCAGCTGGTGGTAATGGTTGTTGTGGCGTGCTGACAAAGCTTTTCCACATTTCGGCCATGCTAACCCTGCCTTCTGAGGTGCTGGCGGTGCCCCAGCTGCATTGGCGACCTCTGCCTCCGCCTTGTGCTTCCACTGTGCCCCCGCTGTCAGATGGGAATGCCACCAGCAGCTTGTCTACCAGCGTGCGCTTGTACTCGCGCATCTTATGATCACGCTCCAGTGAGGTAATTAAGGACGGTACGTTGACCTTGTAATGGGGATCCAACAGCGTAGCCACCCAGTGGGCGAGATTTCCTTTGAACTCGCGCACACAGGCGCGTGCGTTCATAGGAATGGAAGGTAAGCGAGTGGATCTCCAGCCTGCCAGCGGCGATCGTTCGCTGGCAGGCTGGAGATGCGATTTTTTTAACCCCTAATAGGTATATTAGACGCTGTTTTGATAACCGCGTCTAATATACCTGCTACCTGGTCCTCTGGTGGTCCCTTTTGCTTGGATCGACCACCAGCGGACACAGGTAGCTCAGTAAAGTAGCACCAAACACCACTACACTACACTACACCCCCCTGTCACTTATTAACCCCTTATGAACCCCTGATCACCCCTGATCACCCCATATAGACTCCCTGATCACCCCCCTGTCATTGATCACCCCCCTTGTACAAAAAAAGAGCAAGGATTTTTTCAAGGTAAAAAATCTCATTTTATTCAATATAAATCACATGATCATTACAGGTATTGCTCAAATGGGACAGGACATGGAGACTGAGCCACAAGGGGCTATACAATGTGGAGAATCACAATGGGGGATAATGTGACCATACCCAGCAGAGAACAACAATTTACCAGAGGCCGTGAGCAAAAGTGTAGTTGCGGGTGCGAATGCTGATCCCCTAGTATAAAACAACTACTGACTATTGCTCACAACCTCTGTCCGGGGATGCTGTGAGGTGTCAATGGACGGTGCAGTACTACTAATAAAGATGGCATATAACAATGAACTGCAAACCTCTCGTCCCACCCTGATCCAGCTACCAAGTTACCTACCCATGTTGCTGCTGTAGAATGGTAACACGACTCCCCCACTGCTTCAACCTCGACACGTGTTTCGCCACGTAGGCTTCGTCAGGAGGTATGTATACCTCCTGATGAAGCCTACGTGGCGAAACACGTGTCGAGGTTGAAGCAGTGGGGGAGTCGTGTTACCATTCTACAGCAGCAACATGGGTAGGTAACTTGGTAGCTGGATCAGGGTGGGACGAGAGGTTTGCAGTTCATTGTTATATGCCATCTTTATTAGTAGTACTGCACCGTCCATTGACACCTCACAGCATCCCCGGACAGAGGTTGTGAGCAATAGTCAGTAGTTGTTTTATACTAGGGGATCAGCATTCGCACCCGCAACTACACTTTTGCTCACGGCCTCTGGTAAATTGTTGTTCTCTGCTGGGTATGGTCACATTATCCCCCATTGTGATTCTCCACATTGTATAGCCCCTTGTGGCTCAGTCTCCATGTCCTGTCCCATTTGAGCAATACCTGTAATGATCATGTGATTTATATTGAATAAAATGAGATTTTTTTACCTTGAAAAAATCCTTGCTCTTTTTTTTGTACAAGTTGCAGTAGGTTGGGGAGTGAGGTACTGTTTTTGGGTTATTGTAGGCTCTAATTGATCACCCCCCTGTCAGGCTCCATTCAGACATTTTTTTGGCCCAAGTTAGGCTACGTTCACACTAGCGTTCGATCGGATCCGTTCTGAACGGATCCGATCATATTAATGCAGACGGTGGCTCCGTTCAGAACGGATCCGTCTGCATTATATTGGCAAAAAAAAGCTAAGTGTGAAATTAGCCTGAGCGGATCCGTCCAGACTTTTACATTGAAAGTCAATGGGGGACGGATACGTTTGAAGATTGAGCCATATTGTGGCATCTTCAAACGGATCCGTCCCCATTGACTTACATTGTAAGTCTGGACGGATCCGCACGCCTCCGCACGGCCAGGCGGACACCCGAACGCTGCAAGCAGCGTTCAGGTGTCCGCCTGCTGAGCGGAGCGGAGGCTGAACGCCGCCAGACTGATGCAGTCTGAACGGATCCGCATCAATTCAAACTGCATCAGGGCTGGACGGAAGCGTTCGGGTCCGCTCGTGAGCCCCTTCAAACGGAGCTCACGAGCGGACAGCCGAACGCTAGTGTGAAACTAGCCTTAGCGGAAATTGATTTTTATTTTATTTTTCTTCTTACAAAGTCTCATGTTCCACTAACTTGTGTCAAAAAATAAAATCTCACATGAACTCACCATACCCCTCACGGAATACAAATGCGTAAATTTTTTTAGACATTTATATTCCAGACTTCTTCTCACGCTTTAGGGCCCCTAAAATGCCAGGGCAGTATAAATACCCCACATGTGACCCCATTTCGGAAAGAAGACACCCCAAGGTATTCCGTGAGGGGCATATTGAGTCCATGAAAGATTGAAATTTTTGTCCCAAGTTAGCGGAAAGGGAGACTTTGTGAGAAAATACAAAAAAAATCAATTTCCGCTAACTTGTGCCCAAAAAAAAAATATTTCTATGAACTCGCCATGCCCCTGATTGAATACCTTGGGGTGTCTTCTTTCCAAAATGGGGTCACATGTGGGGTATTTATACTGCCCTGGCATTTTAGGGGCCCGAAAGCGTGAGAAGAAATCTGGGATCCAAATGTCTAAAAATGCCCTCCTAAAAGGAATTTGGGACGCTTTGCGCATCTAGGCTGCAAAAAAGTGTCACACATGTGGTATCGCTGTACTCAGGAGAAGTTGGGGTGTCATTTTACATATACCCATGCTGGGTGAGAGAAATATCTTGGTCAAATGACAACTTTGTATAAAAAAAATGGGAAAAGTTGTCTTTTGCCAAGATATTTCTCTCACCCAGCATGGGTATATGTAAAATAACACTGCAAAACACATTCCCCAACTTCTCCTGAGTACGGCGATACCACATGTGTGACACTTTTTTGCCGCCTAGGTGGGCAAAGGGGCACACATTTCAAAGAGCACCTTTAGGATTTCACAGGTCATTTTTTACACATTTTGATTTCAAACTACAAACCACACATTAGGGCCCCTAGAATGCCAGGGCAGTATAACTACCCAACAAGTGACCCCATTTTGGAAAGAAGACACCCCAAGGTATTCCATGAGGGGCATGGTGAGTTCCTAGAATTTTTTTATTTTTTGTCACAAGTTAGCGGAAAATTATGATTTTTTTTCTTACAAAGTCTCATATTCCACTAACTTGTGACAAAAAATAAAAACTTCTAGGACCTCGCCATGCCCCTCACGAAATACCTTGGGGTGTCTTCTTTCCAAAATGGGGTCACTTGTGTGGTAGTTATACTGCCCTGGCAATTTAGGGGCCCTAATGTGTGCGAAGTAGTTTGAAATCAAAATCTGTAAAAAATGGTTGGTCAAATCCTAAAGGTGCTCTTTGGAATGTGGGCCCCTTTGCCCACCTAGGCTGCAAAAAAGTGTCACACATCTGGTATTGCCGTACTCAGGAGAAGTTGGGCAATGTGTTTTGGGGTGTCATTTTACATATACCCATGCTGGGTGAGATAAATATCTTGGTCAAATATTTCTCTCACCCAGCATGGGTATATGTAAAATGATACCCCAAACACATTCCCAAACTTCTCCTGAGTACAGGGATACCAGATGTGTGAGACTTTTTTGCAGCCTAGGTGGGCAAAGGGGCACACATTCCAAAGAGCACCTTTCGGATTTCACCGGTCATTTTTTACAGATTTTGATTTCAAACTACTTTGCACGCATTTGGGCCCCTAAAATGCCAGGGCAGTATAACTACCCCACAAGTGACCCCATTTTGGAAAGAAGACACCCCAAGGTATTTTGTGATGGGCAATTTTTTTGTAAATCTTTTTTACTTCTTTTTTCACTTTATTTTTTGTCCCACTCTTGGAGTTCAACTTTTGGGGGTCTGATACCCTTTACAATGCATCACAATACTTCTGTATTGTAATGCATTGGCTGTAAGTGTATTACACACTGTAATACACTTCAGCTAGCTTGCCTGTGAGATCCCACAAGCTGTCATGGAAGGCAGCCATGATGCCTAAGGAAGGCATTGGGCCGTCTTCCCTGCCATCTGGTCCCCGTGACCACAGCGCTGGGACCCGATACCCACCCGCACCCAGCAGGATTACACTGGTCAGCGCTGACAGTGGCAGTGCAAGGGCTAATGTGCCTGCATCAGTGTTTTCACCGATGCCGGCGCATACAGCAAGCGTCCGACTATTAATGACTGCCGGACCCCTGCCGCTGATCATGTGGGCGCAGCTTCTACAGCCACCCGATCAGCCCGCCATACATATATATGGCGCTGGAATTTCTGTCCCGCATTTCTGCGCCGTACATGTACAGCGCTGGTATCCTATGGGTTAAGGGCTTCTTGAACACTGTCCTTAGTGCTTATCCTGCCTACAGGAGGAGGCCTTTATAGTGTTGTAACATCACCGGGGATTCCTAGCTGCTGATTGGCTGTCTGCATGGCATTATGGGTGATCTTGTACCACAGGCTTCTTACTTTCACTTTGTAACACATGTTACCACCATTTTAGGGGGAAAAAACTGATTTCTTACCATAAAGCGCTAGGGAATAGTGTTGGGGCGTGAATATTCGAAAGGCAAATACTAATCGTGAATATCGACACTTTGAGATTTTGGGAATATTTGGAATATAGTGATATATATTCGTAATTTCAAATATTCTAGATTATAATTTTTTTCATCAGTAACCTCCCTTCTTACTTGTGTGCCATTGAAAAGGTTGCAATGTATTTGTCTGAGCTTGGCAACATACTCAGCAACCAATAGGAAAGTTGCCTACCCCTTACTATATAAGAACCTCCCCAGCAGCCATTTTCTACAGTTTTTTTAAAGTTCTAAGAAAGACAGCAGTGTCATTGCTGTGCTTTGTGCTTTCCATACTACATTAGATAGATAGTTAGATAGCCTATATATATACATAATACAGATAGTTAGTGGGAGATAGTCAGTGTAGGTTATATCCTGATATAGTGTAGCTGTTGCAGTGCCGTGTGCTAGGTAGTGTGATAGGTTCTGCTGTCCATACATACATGCAGACCTGCTAAAATGTGAAGTTTCATGTATTGCGCCAAAATATTCTCATCATTAGTGCTGATTAGCCATTTTTAATGTTCTGCCGTGCTAAACATTTTCTCCAGTCTCTGGAAACTTCTAGCATCTTGGAAAATTTAGCAAAAGTGACCCACGCCTGTATTTTGCGTTCATTAAGCAAATATTAAATTGCTGATTTTTCGCAATCAAGAAAATAATTTTGAATTCGCGAAATTCACAAATATATGATGAATAGTCACCCAAATATTCGTGAAATATTGCAAATTTGAATATAGCCCCTGCCGCTCATCACTACTAGGGAATTTGTATTTGTTGCAAATCAAATTTTTCCTAAACTTCAGATCAAATTCCACTCTGGATACTATGATTCACTCAACACTAATATATAAGGATAATGGAACATAAAAGACACTGGTGTAAAGAAAACTTTTTTATGCTTCTTTCTTCTCTGTTTTCACATACATGGAAATTAAGCTCTGTGTCATAGAGGCAGTGGCCTCTGACCAGAATTTTATCAGTCAGAGGGACCTGACTTGCATCTTGGCAGGAACCTGGTACATAGAGGGAGCTGCTGGGTGTAAATAGTGGCAAATCTTTCTATAGCAGGACTTTGTACTGGGGCTTGGGCTGCTACACACTTCAGAATCTGGATATAAATACATGTATATATGTTCAATGACTACGAGCAGACATCCTGAAAATTGTTTGTGTGTGTGTGTGGGGGGGGGGGGGGGGGCCGGGTCTGTGGAGAAAGGGGGCATTTAAACCCAAAGTTGCTTCAGAAAGTTCCATAAATTTAATTATACCGTTACTAAACACATTTTCAACAATAAAGGATAGGTCATTAATATCCTTAATCCTTAATACATGATATCATATAAATGGGATCACACACGAAAAAGTAATGTGCATGCACTCTCACATCATCGGGAAAAATGTTTATCTACAGCTGGTACCATGTACCCATAATCTCACAGTAAAGGAATAGCCCAGTCATGTGCCAGTAGATGAATAATGCCAAATCATGCCAATGGGAGAGAGAATGCAAGGAGCAGTGTTCCGTTTTACATAACCCTTCCATAGTCATCTCTAACTGCACCTTGTATAGGAATGGCCCCCCTAGGTTGTTGGGCTCCTAGCAGCTGTTTTGCTGGCTGCCATGGTAGTTACACCCAGGGTAGAAAGCAAAAGATTTTGAAGAAGGCAAGTGGGGTAAATGGTATAAAAAAGCTGAAGAAAACACTACGAACAGGACAAGCAAGCAGCAATAAGAGTATATTTTACCTCGTATAGCTACATTTGTGTTGGGAGATCAAAATAATGTTAAATAAAGCTCAGTCATTGTAAAGAAACAGGTAACAAGAATTACAGGTAGCGTGTGGATCATAACTACTCTACTTCTTCCCTCACTAATTAGACTGTTTGTGGCATTTCAGAACTAGTCATCAGTGAACAATTCAACAGGAGATGTTCCATTATCAGAAACTAAACTCTTGTCAACATGGCAATTCAGAATGTGGATGGATTGAGTGTTTGGAACCTCAGAAAGGATTACCACATATTCATATAGAGAGAATAGGAGAATATGAAGCAATGATATAGCAAACGTAAATCACGCTAATTAATGACAATGGAGAAGAATTACTACTTCTATCTAAAATGCAGACATTGCAAAACTAGACAAGCAGTATAGAGAAGACAATGGCTCAGGCTGGATGAGAAATTTGGTGCATAGACAGATACTAGTGTGGAGCCAATTGAAGCCAAATTAATTGACTTCGATCTAAATTTCAGGAAAAATTTGATTTGCTACAAAGCCGAATTTCCTCATGGTTCGTGGTAACAAATCAATTTTTACTGAAATGTCAGCAAAAAAAAAAAAAAAACATACTGACCTTGTCCTTTTGCTTGAGTAGAGGGCGTCACAGCCATCGTGATTGGAGATACTGCGCAAAATCTCGTGCCGTATGACACGTGACTAGGGTTGAGCGAACCAGAACTGTAAAATTCGGGTTTGTACCAAACTTTAGGATTTTTGGACCCTGGACCCGAACCTGAGCATTTCAGTAAAAGTTCGGGTTTGGGTTTGGTGCTTGGCAATTTTTTTGCGTTTTTTGAAAGGCTACAGAGCAGCCAATCAACAAGCGTTTAACTGTGTGACCTTAGAAGCCATCACAGCCATGCCTACTAATGGCATGGCTGTGATTGGCCAGTGCAGCATCTGACCCAGCCTCTATATAAGCTGGCGTCACGTAGCGCTGCACGTCACTCTGCTGTGCTTAGTGTAGGGATAGGATGCTGCTGCTGTGAGGGAGAGAATATGACAGAATCTGTTATCAGAACTCCATTTGAACTCAGCGATCTACATAGATTTTGTTGTGTGGGTGCAGTGCACAATCTTTTCACCCTGCCCTGAGCCCAGTGCCAGAGAAAAACAACTTTCATCCGTCTGTTAGTTAGGTAGGTGGCGGCGGCTATGTTATGCAAGCTCAGTGCACCAGCACTGCATATGTGTTTTTGTGACATTCAAATCCAAGCTTGAAATACTTTAAAAATAATCTGGCTTTGAAAAAACACCCTTTTTTGGCAATATACATCTGGTGCCTTTTCAGGATTAGTCAGTGTGTAATTTAAGCTAGAAATACAGCTATAATTTTCTGGGTTTAAAAACTCCCTTTTGGGCAAAATACACTATTTTACAGCCCTTGCAGCATCTGCACGTGTGAAATTCAAGCTTTATATACAGCTTTCATATTCTGTTAGTAAAAAAATACCCTTTTTATGCTAAATACTTAATATTGCAGCCCTTGCTGCATCTGTGATTGTGACAGTTATTTGAAAAACAATCATTATGGGCAAAAAACTTAAATTGCGGCCTAGTCTGGAACTGTATGGGTAAGATACACACTTTAGATACTGTGGTTCTATTCAGTTATTTGAAAAACAGCCATTTTGGTAAAAAAAAATAAAAAGTGGCCTAGTCTGGATAAGTACGCGTGAGATACACACTTTAGATACTGTGGTTATATTCTTCAATTATTAAAACACCCATTTTGCTGACAGTGGATCCAGTTCCTTCACATTGTCTCCCACCCAGTCTCCTGTTGAAAGATCAGAGGTGGCACCTGCAGCCGATGTCCATAAGTCTTTCACCTCACCCCCTTGCAAATCAGCCAAGGAGTCTGACCCCAAGTAATGCAGCAGTCTCTTCTGCTTTTTGATAACTCTGTTAGCAGGGTTTCTAAGGGCCATCCACCTATCCCTGCCCCAGAAGTGGAAGATATTGAGTGCACCGATGCCCAAACACTTATGTTTCAAGAAAAGTACATGGGAAGACCATCGCAGCACGTCTCGGATGATGACGAAACACAGGTGCCAACTGCTGGGGTTTTCGAAAATGTGCAGACTGACAAGGAGGACAGGGGTGAAGACTAAGCGGAAGATGGTGTGGAGGACGATCAGGTCCTTAACCCCACATGGAATCAAGATCATGCGAGTGACCTATGTAGTTCGGAGGAAGAGGCAGTGGTTGCACTGAGCCACCAGCACAGCAGAAGTAGGAGCAGGATGCAAAAGCGGAGTGGCCGTCCCCTAGACAGTACGCCTGCTACTGCACACCACAGCAAGGGACCAAGCACACCAAAGCCAGCTCTAAGGAGTTCCCTGGCATGGCAGTTCTTCAGACATTGTGCTGATGACAAGACACGAGTGGTTTGCACGCTGTGCAATCAGAGCCTGAAGCGAGGCATAAACGTTCTCAACCTGAGAACAACCTGCATGACCAGACATCTAGGTGCAAAACACGAGCTGCAGTGGAGTAGACACCTCAAAAACCAAGAAAGGTCTCTGGCTTCTCTCGCTTCCTCCTCTACTGCAGTCTCAGCCTCTTCATCCACCTCTGAAATGACAGTGCCACCTGCCACCACGCAAACAGAGGATCTGCCAGCAACACCACCACCTGGGTCACCAAGCATCTCCACAATGTCCCACGGAAGCGTTCAGCTCTCCATCTCCCAAACGCTGGAGAGGAAGAGGAAGTACCCCCCATACCCACCCGCGATCCCTAGCCCGGAATGCCAGCATTTCTAAATTACTGGCCTTTGAAATGCTGTCATTAAGTCTGGTGGAGACAGAGAGTTTTAAAGGCCTTATGGCAGTGGCTGTCCCACAGTACGTCAAGCCCAGCCGCCACTACTTTTCCAGGCGAGCCATCCCTTCCCTGGACAACTAAGTGGGGGACAAAATCAGATGTGCACTGCGCAACGCCATCTGGGGCAAGGTGCACCTCACTACGGATACGTGGACCAGTAAGCACGGTCAGGGACGTTATATCTCCATAACAGCACAATGGGTAAATGCAGTGGCGGCTGGGCCTGAGGCAGATAGCAGTTTGCCGCATGTCCTTCCACCACCAAGGATTGCAGGGCGCTTCAGTTTGCCTCCTGTTGCTTCCTCCTCCTACTCTGTTTCCTCATCCTCTACCAGCTCCTAATCCGGTCAGAGTAACACCTTCACCACCAACTTCAGCACAGCCAGGGGTAAACGACAGCAGGCAGTTTTAAAACGTATCTGTTTGGGTGACAAACCAAACACCGTGCAGGAGCTGTGGATGGGCCTTAAACAACAGACCAATCAGTGGTTGGTGCCAGTAAGCCTCAAGCCTGGCCTTGGTAGTGTGCAATAATGGTCGAAATCTCGTAGTAGCTCTGGGACTAGACGGTTTGACGCACATCCGTTGCCTGGCGCATGTGCTGAATTTGGTGGTGCAGAGATTCCTTAAATTTACCCCGATATGTCAGAGCTGCTGCATAAAGTGCAAGTCGTCTGTGCGTGCTTTCGACGTTCCCACCCTGCTGCTGCTCTCCTGTCAGCGCTGCAGCATAACTTCGGCCTTCCCGCTCACCGCCTCATATGCCTCCTTGAAAAAACGCTGCTGGCGATGATGGAAGTGGATGTGGCACAGGAGGAGGAGAAGGGAGAGGGATCATTTCGTAGGGTTTCCGGCCAGTCATTCACAAGTGGCTCCAAGGGTGGGTTCCCGCACCCACAAACGCTAGGTACACAATTGTCCAGCCAGGGCACAGTTCATGACGAGATGGAGGTTGAGGAGGAGGAGATGGAGTAGGATGAACCTTGTTCACAGAAGGGTGGCACCCAGACCAGCTCATGGCTATCACTGGTGCATGGCTGGGGGGATACAGAGGACACAGATGATACACCTCCCACAGAGGACAGCTTTTTGTTGCCTCTGGGCAGCCTGGCACACATGATTGATTACATGCTGCAGTGTCTCCACAACGACTGCCGAGTTGCCTACATTCTAACTTGTGCTGATTACAGATTACATCCACGCTGCTGGATCCTCGTTACAAGGACAACGAACCGTTCTTAATTCCCTCACTGGAGCATGATCGTAAGATGCTTGAGTACAAGCGCACACTGGTAGACGCACTGCTGATAGCATTCCCAGCTGACAGCGGGGGCACAGTGGAAGCACAAGGCGAAGGCAGAGGAAGAGGTCGCCAACGCAGCTGGGGCACCGCTAGCACCTCAGAAGGCAGGGTTAGCATGGCCGGAATGTGGAAAAGCTTTGGTAGCACACCACAACAACCATTACCATCAGCTGATATGGAATGCCTTAGCAGGAGGCAGCATTTCACCAACATGGTGGAGCAGTATATGTGCACACGCCTACACGTACTGACTGACGGGTCTGCCCCCTTCAACTTCTGGGTCTCCAAATTGGACACATGGCCTGTGCTTGCCCTTTACGCCTTGGAGGTGCTGGCTTGCTCTGCAGCTAGTGTATTATTGTCACAACCAGACAGCTGAGAAGCTCTGACAGAAGCCTTTCAGAACCTCCTCCTTGAGTTTTCTTTGTTTTGAATTTCAGTTCCTCATCTCGTTAGCCTCTCTCAGCTGTCATGTAGTTGGACTGATTGCATCCCTTTAAATTCCTCCCCATAATGCATTAGTGTGCGGCTTATACAACTTCCTGGAGTGTGTGTGCATGCTGATACTATTTTCCAGCCTTCTACAAGATAAGTGCTGTACATTTATTTGTGATTTTCTGTTTGCTGGATCCCAGGTGACCCTGACTCCCTCAGTGTCTAGTGTAGGGAGCAGGTGGTCGCGTCCCCTCACTATTGTAGGGTGTTCAGGTGGTATATAGTCGAGGTACGAGGATATGCGATCATCCACCATTGGGATTTTCGCATAGGCTGAGCAGTCAGGGAGAGTGCCAGGTCTTATGCAGGGGTCTCCCTTTTGTTCCTTAGTTTTGGATCCAGTGAGTCATATATTCATTTTGCATTGTCTTGTTTCCTGTACACCTTTCGTGACATTATAAGCCGCCAAAACCGTCTCAAGCATGGATCCGGTTTCACTTTTGACTGAACGCTTCCAGGGTCTTTCATTGGAGGTAGCTGATCTCCGTAAGACTCTTTCTCAGTTTCTAGTGACCGGTTCAGCTTGCGTTCATGGAGTTTGTTCTGAGCCTAAGATCTCGCTCCCGGATACGTTCTCCGGGGGTAGTGAGAATTTTGTGCGTTTCAGAGAGGCTTGCAAACTCCATTTTCGCCTTCTTCCCCATTCCTCTGGTGATGAGAAACGGAGGGTGGGGATCATTATATCGCTGCTCTGGGGTAACGCTCAGTCGTGGGCCTTTCCGCTGCCAGTGGGGGCACGGCCCCTCCGTTCAGTGGATGATTTCTTTTTAGCCCTGGGTCAGATATATGATGATCCGGATCGTGTTGCTTTGGCTGAATCTAGACTATGTCTGTTATGCCAGGGTAAAAAATCCGCAGAGATATACTGCTCAGAATTTCGGAGATGGGCAGCTGATACTGGTTGGAATGATGCTGCACTCCGAAGTCAATTTTGCCATGGTCTTTCAGAGGGATTGAAAGATGCATTTGCCTTTTCATGAGAGGCCTATCTCCTTGGACTGTGCTATGTCTCAGGCCGTTCGTATTGACAGGCGTCTTAGAGAGAGAGGAGAGATCTCTCTTTCCTGTCATACTCAGTCCCAGGACAGTGCAGCGTTCTCATTCTATGCGCAGGGGTCTCAGTCGCTGTCAGCCCCTTCTGAGCAGGAGCCCATGGAGCTGGGGTTGATTGCCTCTGACAATAGAAGATTCAGCCCGCATGGGAAGGTTTGCTTTTGTTGTGGAGGTGTAAATCATTTGGCAAATGTTTGTCCCTCTAGGAGATTCAGGCAGTTTTCTGGGAGTAATAAAGAAACAAAAAGGAAAAAATCTTTTAAAAATGTTCCATCTGTTACTATTGGCAGGGTTGAGGCGGAAATTGAAGGTTTTCCGTTTGCTTGTAGTTCCCGTTTTGTCCTGCCTGTCAGGGTGGCGCTAGAGAGCAAGAACAGAACATTTTTTGTGAGATTTTTGTAGATAGTGGAGCAGCTGTCAATCTCATTGATAATCATTTTGCGATAACTCATGGTTTCCAGGTGTGCACTTTGGGAAAGGATATTCCTGTTTTTGCTATTGAGTCCGCTCCACTTTCTCAGAAATCATTAAAGGGCATAGTTCACAATATTCATTTAATTGTGAGTGATGCTCATGTTGAGGATGTGTCATGTTTCGTCCTTAGCGGATTACCTACTCCTCTTGTGTTGGGGCTACCCTGGCTCACTAAACATAACCCCACCATTGATTGGCAAGCGAGGCAAATAAATGGTTGGAGTGACTTTTGCAGAGAGAATTGCCTCACGACATCTGTTTCTGAGGTTTCTACTAAGACTGTACCACCTTTTCTCTCTGAATTTTCGGATGTCTTCTCTGAGAGTGGAGTTCAGGATTTGCCCCCGCACAGGGAGTACGATTTGTTAAGAAAAAAGATGGTTCTTTAAGACCTTGTCTGGATTTCAGGGAGCTGAACAGTATCACTATTCGTGACCCTTATCCGCTTCCTCTGATCCCGGACCTGTTTAACCAGATTGTTGGGGCTAAAGTCTTTTCCAAATTAGATCTAAGAGGGGCATACAACCTGGTCAGGGTCAGAGAAGGAGACGAATGAAAGACGGCCTTCAATACCCCTGAGGGCCATTTTGAGAATTTGGTTATGCCTTTTGGTTTGATGAATGCCCCAGCCGTTTTTCAGAATTTCGTGAACAGCATTTTTTATCATTTAATGGGAAAATTAGTATTAGTGTATTTGGATGACATTTAGATTTTTTCTCCTGATTTCAAAACTCATAAGGAACACTTATGTCAGGTCTTGCTCATCCTGCGGGAGAATAAATTATACGCGAAACTGGAAAAATGTGTGTTTGCGGTTCCAGAAATTCAATTTCTGGGGTTTCTTCTCTCCGCTTCTGGTTTTCGCATGGACCCCGAGAAGGTCCGCGTTGTGCTTGAGTGGGAGCTTCCTGAGAATCAGAAGGCGCTGATGCGTTTTTTGGGCTTTGCCAATTATTACAGGAAGTTTATTTTGAATTATTCCTCTATTGTTAAACCACTCACTGATATGACCAGAAAGGGGGTAGATTTTTCTTCCTGGTCGGTAGAGGCGCGTAAGGCCTTTTCTAATATCAAGGAGAGTTTTGCTTCCGCTCCCATCTTGGAACAACCTGATATTTCTCTACCCTTCATAGTTGAGGTTGATGCTTCTGAGGTGGGTGTGGGTGCGGTCTTGTCTCAGGGTTCCTCTCCTGCCAAATGGCGACCGTGTGCCTTTTTCTTGAAGAAACTCTCCTCTGCAGAGAGAAATTACGATGTGGGAGATAGGGAATTGTTGGCCATCAAGTTGGCTTTTGAGGAATGGCGCCATTGGCTAGAGGGAGCCAGACACCCTATTACCGTGTTTACTGACCATAAAAATCTGGCCTACTTGGAGTCAGTCAAGCGTCTGAACTCGAGACAGGCCAGATGGTCTTTGTTCTTTTCAAGGTTTAATTTTGTTGTCACGTTCCGCCCTGGGGTTAAGAATGTGAAGGCAGATGCCCTGTCATGTTGTTTTCCTGGAGGTGGGAATTTTGAAGACCCGGGTCCCATTTTGGCTGAAGGTGTGGTAGTCTCTGCTCTTTTTCCTGAATTGGAGGCAGAGGTGCAGGCAGCCCAGTCAGAGGCTTCTGATCTTTGTCCTCCTGGGAGGTTGTTTGTGCCTCTCGCTTTAAGACACAAGATTTTTAAGGAACACCACGATACGGTCCTTGCTGGGCACCCGGGGGCAAGAGCCACAGTGGATCTCATCGCTCGGAGATTCTGGTGGCCTGCGCTTCGTAAGTCGGTTGAGGGTTTTGTGGCAGCCTGCGAGACTTGTGCTCGTGCCAAAGTCCCTCATTCACGGCCATCAGGTCCTCTCCTTCCCTTACCCATTCCTTCCCGATCTTGGACACATCTGTCCATGGACTTCATAACGGACCTGCCTCGTTCCTCGGGGAAGACTGTGATTCTGGTGGTGGTGGACCGTTTTAGCAAAATGGTGCATTTCATCCCTTTTCCTGGTTTGCCCAATGCTAAGACGCTGGCGCAGGCATTTATTGATCACATTGTCAAATTGCATGGTATTCCTTCAGACATAGTCTCTGATAGGGGCACGCAATTTGTTCTGGAAGGCTTTCTGTTCTCGCTTGGGGGTTCGGTTGTCATTCTCTTCTGCTTTCCACCCGCAGTTGAATGGCCAGACAGAGCGCGTCAATCAGAATCTGAAGACATATCTGCGCTGTTTTGTGGCGGAGAATGAGGAGGATTTATTGTTCTTTTTTGTCCCTTGCTGAGTTTGCTTTAAATAACCGTCGTCAGGAGTCCTCTGATAAGTCACCATTTTTTGGTGCATATGGGTTTCATCCGCAGTTTGGGACTTTCTCGGGAGAGGGGTCTTCTGGTTTACCTGATGAGGACAGATTCTCCTTGTCTTTGTCTTCTATTTGGCAAAAGATTCAGGATAATCTAAAGAGCATGAGTGAGAGATATAAGCGTGTGGCAGATAAGAGACGTGTGCCTGGTCCGGACCTGAATGTTGGTGATCTGGTGTGGTTGTCTACCAAGAATATCAAATTGAAGGTTCCCTCCTGGAAGTTGGGTCCTAGGTTTATTGGGCCTTACAAAATTCTGTCTGTCATCAATCCTGTTGCCTACCGTCTTGATCTTCCTCAGACTTGGAAGATCCATAATGTTTTTCATAAGTCCTTATTGAAACCTTATGTTCAACCCATTGTACCCTCCCCTTTGCCTCCTCCTCCGATTATGGTTGATGGGAATCTTGAATTTCAGGTCTCTAGGATTGTGGATTCTCGTCTTGTCCGCGGTTCTCTCCAGTACCTCGTTCATTGGGAGGGTTATGGTCCTGAGGAGAGGATGTGGGTCCCAGTGACGGAAATTAAGGCCACTCGTCTCATCAGGGCTTTCCATAGGTCCCATCCTGAGATGGTGGGCTCTGAGTGTCCGGAGTCCACTCGTAGAGGGAGGGGTACTGTCACAACCAGACAGCTGAGAAGCTCTGACAGAAGCCTTTCAGAACCTCCTCCTTGAGTTTTCTTTGTTTTGAATTTCAGTTCCTCATCTCGTTAGCCTCTCTCAGCTGTCATGTAGTTGGACTGATTGCATCCCTTTAAATTCCTCCCCATAATGCATTAGTGTGCGGCTTATACAACTTCCTGGAGTGTGTCTGCATGCTGATCCTATTTTCCAGCCTTCTACAAGATAAGTGCTGTACATTTATTTGTGATTTTCTGTTTGCTGGATCCCAGGTGACCCTGACTCCCTCAGTGTCTAGTGTAGGGAGCCGGTGGTCGTGTCCCCTCACTATTGTAGGGTGCTCAGGTGGTATATAGTCAAGGTACGAGGATATGCGATCATCCACCATTGGGATTTTCGCATAGGCTGAGCAGTCATGGAGAGTGCCAGGTCTTATGCAGGGGTCTCCCTTTTGTTCCTTAGTTTTGGATCCAGTGAGTCATATATTCATTTTGCATTGTCTTGTTTCCTGTACACCTTCCGTGACAATTATCTGAACATGTGTTTAGCACGGCAGGGGGCATCATCACCGACAAGCACAGCCGCCTGTCCACAGACAATGTGGACAAGCTCACGTTCATTAAAATGAACCAGGCATGGATCCCACAGGACTTGTCCGTACCTTGTGCAGAATAGACATGTATACCGGCCTTAACCAGCCATTGTTATACTACAGCGCAATTGCTCATTTTTGTATTTTGGCTATTTCACACTCTTTTGGAGTGTACCCTAATTTCAAAAAAATATTTAAACCAAAAACCAGTGTTGGCTACCTCTTCCTCCTCCAACACTGCATCCACCTACAACGCTACATCCAGCGCCTCCTCAAACTCCTACTCCGTATGGACCTCCACCTCAGAAATCAATTTTTTTCCGATTTGTAAGTATTTTATTTTATGTCATTTTACTTTGTCTGTTACATTTTTGGGTGAGATTGCCCAATTTTTGGGTGTGATGTAACACTGTTATACCTTATAGACAGGTTAAAAAAATTCACAAATTTGTCTGTTACATTTTCGGGTGAAATTTACCAATTTTTGGGTGTGATGTACCACTGCTATACCTAGTAGACTGGTTAAGAAAATTCACAAATTTGTCTGTTACATTTTTGGCTGAGATTCACCAATTTTTGGGTGTGATATCCCACTGCTATACCTAGTAGACAGGTTAAAAAAATTCACAAATTTGTCTGCTACATTTTCAGGTGAAAGTCAACAATTTTTGGGTGTGATGTACCACTGCTATACCTAGTAGACAGGTTAAAAAAATTCACAAATTTGTTTATTACATTTTTGGGTGAAATTCACCAATTTTTGGGTCTGATGTACCACGGCTATACCTAGTAGACAGGTGAAAAAAAATCACTACACCAATATTTGGGTGTAATATACCCCTCTTCTACCTAGTTGACAGCTTAATAAATTTCACAAATTTTTCTTTTACATTTTCGGGTGACATTAAACAATTTTTTTCTGTCATAGACCCCTGCTCTACCAAGTAGACAGGTTAATAAATTTCACATATTTTTCTGTTACATTCTTGGGTTGACATTTAACAATTTTGGACGTGAATAAACCCCTGCTCTGCATAGGTGACAGGGAATAAAATTTCAGAAATTCTTCTTTAATTTAAGCATTTTATTCAATGCTTAATCTTTAACAAGTTGTCCCACATTTGCACTTCAATAATTTGTCCCACATTTGCGCTTTAATAATTTGTTCCACATTTGCGCTTAAATAATTTGTCCCACATTTGCGCTTCAATAACTTTTCCCATATTTCAGCTCGATCAAAAAAGTTTTTAGTTCCATTTATCTCCCTTGGATGTGGTCTCTCTTTCTTACGCTCCCTCTCCGGTGTGGAACCCTGATTCGCCGATATCCGTGATCAACATGGTAGGCTCAGAAATGAACATCGAAAGTTGATGGAGAAGATATCCAAATGGATGTCGGACGTCACGGGGGCACCTCTGCATAGTTGACAGGAACATACATTTTAAAAAATCGTCTGTTACATTGTCAGTTGACATTTTTCTAATTTTGCCGGATCGAAACCAATGCTCTGCATAGGTGGCAGGGTATAACATTTTAGAAATTCTTCTTTAATTCATGTGCGCCACTTCCTTTCATTCAATGCTTAAACTTTAACAAGTTGTCCTAAATTTTGCACTTCAATAATTTGTCCAACATTTGTGTTTCAATAATTTGGCCCACGTTTGCGCTTCAATAACTTTTCCCATATTTCCGCTTGATAAAAAAAAAAAAAATTAAACCATTTATCTCGCTTGGATGTGGTCTCTCTTTTTCATGCTCCCTCTCCGGCATGAAACCCTGATTCGCTGATAGCCGTGATCAACATGGTAGGCTTAGAAAAGTACATTGATAGTTGATAGAGAAGATATCCAAATGGATGGTGTACATCACAGGGACGTGCGATCAGGCAGAAGTTATCTAGAGTCAACAAAGCTGCAGAAGGGCCTCTCCTGGCTAACGTTTCCAAATGCAAAATACCACAGTGACAGTCCCTATAATTTTTTATTAATCATTCCAATAACAGGGAATCTTAAGAGTACTGTATTGTTATTTATCTTCACTACCTCCCCGAGTCGGGAGTGGGTAATTGCCGCGCGCCCCCTCCTTTCCTTCAATTATTCAGTTTTAATATCTTCTCCCACATTTTCGCTTGATCAAAATTAAATTTAATGCATTGATCTCTCCTTCTCATGCTCCCTCTCCGGGATGGAACCCTGATTCGCTGCTAACAGTGATCAACATGGTAGGTGCAGAAAAGAACATCGAAAATTGATAGAGCAGATATCCAATTGGATCGTGAACATCACGGGGACGTGCGACATGGTGGGGCAGTATGTTTGCACACGAAAATGACTGATGGTTCTGCCCCCTGCAACTTCTGGGTCTCCAAATTGGGCACATGGCCTGAGCTTGCCCTTTACTCCTTGGAGGTGCCGACCTGCCCTGCAGCCAGTGTATTGTCTGAATGTGTGTTTAGCATGACTGTAAGGGGTTATCACAGGTTATTTTTCCCAATGTTTTGGGGTGTAGCCGAATTTAAAAGAATATTAATAAATTTAAAACCAAAAAGCAGTGTAGGTTACCTCCTCCTCCGGCAGTGCCACTTCCACCTACACTACCACATCCACAGTTTCCTCAACCTCCTACTCCATATGGACCTTGTCCTCCTAGATCAAGATTATTAGTTTAAATTTTTATGTATTTTATGTTATTTGAAGTCATTTCCCTATCCACATTTGCCATGCTCTTAACCACATTTTGCTGGCATTTCCAGCCCTCTAGCCCTTTCCGTGACATTTTTAGAGTCATTTTAGTGCTCAAAAGTTCGGGTCCCCATTGACTTCAATGGGGTTCGGGTTCGGGGTCAAGTTCGGGTCACGTTCAGGTCCTGAATAGAGTTGAGCGAACACCTGGATGTTCGGGTTCGAGAAGTTCGGCCGAACATCCCGGAAATGTTCGGGTTCGGGATCCGAACCCGATCCGAACTTCGTCCCGAACCCGAACCCCATTGAAGTCAATGGGGACCCGAACTTTTCGGCACTAAAAAGGCTGTAAAACAGCCCAGGAAAGAGCTAGAGGGCTGCAAAAGGCAGCAACATGTAGGTAAATCCCCTGCAAACAAATGTGGATAGGGAAATGAATTAAAATAAAAATTAAATAAATAAAAATTAACCAAAATCAATTGGAGAGAGGTTCCATAGCAGAGAATCTGGCTTCCTGTCACCCACCACTGGAACAGTCCATTCTCAGATATTTAGGCCCCGGCACCCAGGCAGAGGAGAGAGGTCCCGTAACAGAGAATCTGTCTTCATGTCAGCAGAGAATTAGTCTGCATGTCATAGCAGAGAATGAGGCTTCACGTCACCCACCACTGCAACAGTCCATTGGCATATATTTAGGCCTAGCACACAGGCAGAGGAGAGGTTCATTCAACTTTGGGTAGCCTCGCAATATAATGGTAAAATGAAAATAAAAATAGGATTGAATGAGGAAGTGCCCTGGAGTCCAATAATATATGGTTAAGGGGAGGTAGTTAATGTCTAATCTGGACAAGGGACGGACAGGTCCTGTGGGATCCATGCCTGGTTCATTTTTATGAACGTCAGCTTGTCCACATTGGCTGTAGACAGGCGGCTGCGTTTGTCTGTAATGACGCCCCCTGCCGTGCTGAATACACGTTCAGACAAAACGCTGGCTGCCGGGCAGGCCAGCACCTCCAAGGCATAAAAGGCTAGCTCTGGCCACGTGGACAATTTAGAGACCCAGAAGTTGAATGGGGCCGAACCATCAGTCAGTACGTGGAGGGGTGTGCACACGTACTGTTCCACCATGTTAGTGAAATGTTGCCTCCTGCTAACACGTTGCGTATCAGGTGGTGGTGCAGTTAGCTGTGGCGTGTTGACAAAAGTTTTCCACATCTCTGCCATGCTAACCCTGCCCTCAGAGGAGCTGGCCGTGACACAGCTGCCTTGGCGACCTCTTGCTCCTCCTCTGCCTTGGCCTTGGGCTTCCACTTGTTCCCCTGTGACATTTGGGAATGCTCTCAGTAGCGCGTCTACCAACGTGCGCTTGTACTCGCGCATCTTCCTATCACGCTCCAGTGCAGGAAGTAAGGTGGGCACATTGTCTTTGTAGCGTGGATCCAGCAGGGTGGCAACCCAGTAGTCCGCACAGGTTAAAATGTGGGCAACTCTGCTGTCGTTGCGCAGGCACTGCAGCATGTAGTCGCTCATGTGTGCCAGGCTGCCCAGGGATAAGGACAAGCTGTCCTCTGTGGGAGGCGTATCGTCATCGTCCTGCCTTTCCCCCCAGCCACGCACCAGTGATGGACCCGAGCTGCGTTGGGTGCCACCCCGCTGTGACCATGCTTCATCCTCATCCTCCTCCACCTCCTCCTCATCCTCGTCCTCCTCGTCCTCCAGTAGTGGGCCCTGGCTGGCCACATTTGTACCTGGCCTCTGCTGTTGCCAAAAACCTCCCTCTGAGTCACTTCGAAGAGACTGGCCTGAAAGTGCTAAAAATGACCCCTCTTCCTCCTCCTCCTCCTCCTCCTCCTGGGCCACCTCCTCTTCCATCATCGCCCTAAGTGTTTTCTCAAGGAGACATAGAAGTGGTATTGTAACGCTGATAACGGTGTCATCGCCACTGGCCATGTTGGTGGAGTACTCGAAACAGCGCAACAGGGCACACAGGTCTCGCATGGAGGCCCAGTCATTGGTGGTGAAGTGGTGCTGTTCTGTAGTGCGACTGACCCGTGCGTGCTGCAGCTGAAACTCCACTATGGCCTGCTGCTGCTCGCACAGTCTGTCCAGCATGTGCAAGGTGGAGTTCCACCTGGTGGGCACGTCGCATATGAGGCGGTGAGCGGGAAGGCCGAAGTTACGCTGTAGCGCAGACAGGCGAGCAGCAGCAGGATGTGAACGCCGGAAGCGCGAACAGACGGCCCGCACTTTATGCAGCAGCTCTGACATGTCGGGGTAGTTGTGAATGAACTTCTGCACCACCAAATTCAGCACATGCGCCAAGCAAGGGATGTGCGTCAAATTGGCTAGTCCCAGAGCTGCAACGAGATTTCGCCCATTATCACACACCACCAGGCCGGGCTTGAGGCTCACCGGCAGCAACCACTCGTCGGTCTGTTGTTCTATACCCCGCCACAACTCCTGTGCGGTGTGGGGCCTGTCCCCCAAACATATGAGTTTCAGAATGGCCTGCTGACGTTTACCCCGGGCTGTGCTGAAGTTGGTGGTGAAGGTGTGTGGCTGACTGGATGAGCAGGTGGAAGAAGAGGAGGAGGAAGCCGAGAAGGAGGAGGTGGCAACAGGAGGCAAAGAATGTTGCCCTGCGATCCTTGGCGGCGGAAGGACGTGCGCCAAACAGCTCTCCGCCTGGGGCCCAGCTGCCACTACATTTACCCAGTGTGCAGTTAGGGAGATATAGCGTCCCTGGCCGTGCTTACTGGTCCACGTATCTGTGGTTAGGTGGACCTTGCTACAGATGGCGTTGCGCAGTGCACACTTGATTTTATCGGATACTTGGTTGTGCAGGGAAGGCACGGCTCTCTTGGAGAAGTAGTGCCGGCTGGGAACAACATACTGTGGGACAGCAAGCGACATGAGCTGTTTGAAGCTGTCTGTGTCCACCAGCCTAAATGACAGCATTTCATAGGCCAGTAGTTTAGAAATGCTGGCATTCAGGGCCAGGGATCGAGGGTGGCTAGGTGGGAATTTACGCTTTCTATCAAATGTTTGTGAGATGGAGAGCTGAACGCTGGCGTGTGACATGGTTGAGACGCTTGGTGACGGAGGTGGTGGTGGTGGTGTTGGTGGTACATCCCCTGTTTGCTGGGCGGCAGGTGCCAACGTTCCTCCAGAGGCGGAGGAAGAGGCCGAGGCGGCAGCAGCAGAATAGGCCGAGGCGGCAGCAGCAGAAGAGGTAGCAGGGGGAGCCTGAGTGACTTCCTTGGTTTTAAGGTGTTTACTCCACTGCAGTTCATGCTTTGCATGCAGGTGCCTGGTCATGCAGGTTGTGCTCAGGTTCAGAACGTTAATGCCTCGCTTCAGGCTCTGATGGCACAGCGTGCAAACCACTCGGGTCTTGTCGTCAGCACATTGTTTGAAGAAGTGCCATGCCAGGGAACTCCTTGAAGCTGCCTTTGGGGTGCTCGGTCCCAGATGGCGGCGGTCAGTAGCAGGCGGAGTCTCTTGGCGGCGGGTGTTCTGCTTTTGCCCACTGCTCCCTCTTTTGCTACGCTGTTGGCTCGGTCTCACCACTGCCTCTTCCTCCGAACTGTGAAAGTCAGTGGCACGACCTTCATTCCATGTGGGGTCTAGGACCTCATCGTCCCCTGCATCGTCTTCCACCCAGTCTTGATCCCTGACCTCCTGTTCAGTCTGCACACTGCAGAAAGACGCAGCAGTTGGCACCTGTGTTTCGTCATCATCAGAGACATGCTGAGGTGGTATTCCCATGTCCTCATCATCAGGAAACATAAGTGGTTGTGCGTCAGTGCATTCTATGTCTTTCACCGCTGGGGAAGGGCTAGGTGGATGCCCTTGGGAAACCCTGCCAGCGGAGTCTTCAAACAGCATAAGAGACTGCTGCATAACTTGAGGCTGAGACAGTTTCCCTGGTATGCATGGGGGTGATGTGACAGACTGATGGGGTTGGTTTTCAGGCGCCATCTGTGCGCTTTCTGCAGAAGACTGGGTGGGAGATAATGTGAACGTGCTGGATCCACTGTCGGCCACCCAATTGACTAATGCCTGTACCTGCTCAGGCCTTACCATCCTTAGAACGGCATTGGGCCCCACCATATATCGCTGTAAATTCTGGCGGCTACTGGGACCTGAGGTAGTTGGTACACTAGGACGTGTGGATGTGGCAGAACGGCCACGTCCTCTCCCAGCACCAGAGGGTCCACTAACACCACCACGACCATGTCCACGTCCGCGTCCCTTACTAGATGTTTTTCTCATTGTTATGGTTCACCACAACAACAAATATATTATTTGGCCCAATGTATTGTATTCAAATTCAGCGGGATATAAATTTGAGGCCTAGTATTTAGGCGCTGGGTGACCGGTATGGATTTAGTGACAGAATTAGACTTGGAAATGCACAGAAGCGTGTGTGTGTGAAGTTATTCTGAATGACCCAATGTGCACCTTGAATATTATATACCCTTTTAGGGATAGATTTCAAATAGCTCTGATATAGCAGAAACCACTAAATTATGAAATTGCTAAATTGGGAATTGTACTTCAACCCAGAACAAAAAATGTGCTTTGACGGACACTAAATATCTTGCCCAGCAACAACAGTACAACGGTGGGTAACGAGAGATTTAGAGGGAATTAAATTTGAGGCCTAGTATTTAGGCGCTGGGTCACCGGTATGGATTTAGTGACAGAATTAGACTTGGAAATACACAGTAGCGGGTGTGTGTGAAGTTATTCTGAATGACCCTATGTGCACCTTCAATATTATATACCCTTTTAGGGATAGATTTCAAATAGCTCTGATATAGCAGAAACCACTAAATTATGAAATTGCTAAATTGGGAATTGTACTTCAACCCAGAACAAAAAATGTGCTTTGACGGACACTAAATATCTTGCCCAGCAACAACAGTACAGCGGTGGGTAACGAGAGATTTAGAGGGAATTAAATTTGAGGCCTAGTATTTAGGCGCTGGGTCACCGGTATGGATTTAGTGACAGAATTAGACTTGGAAATGCACAGAAGCGTGTGTGTGAAGTTATTCTGAATGACCCAATGTGCACCTTCAATATTATATACCCTTTTTGGGATAGATTTCAAATAGCTCTGATATAGCAGGAACCACTAAATTATGAAATTGCTAAATTGGGAATTGTACTTCAACCCAGAACAAAAAATGTGCTTTGACGGGCACTAAATAACTTTCCCAGCTACAACAGGACAACGGTAACGAGAGATTTAGAGGGATTTAAATTTGAGGCCTAGTATTTAGGCGCTGGGTGACAGGTATGGGTTTAGTGACAGAATTAGACTTGGAAATACACAGTAGCGGGTGTGTGTGAAGTTATTCTGAATGACCCTATGTGCACCTTCAATATTATATACCCTTTTAGGGATAGATTTCAAATAGCTCTGATATAGCAGAAACCACTAAATTATGAAATTGCTAAATTGGGAATTGTACTTCAACCCAGAACAAAAAATGTGCTTTGACGGACACTAAATATCTTGCCCAGCAACAACAGTACAGCGGTGGGTAACGAGAGATTTAGAGGGAATTAAATTTGAGGCCTAGTATTTAGGCGCTGGGTCACCGGTATGGATTTAGTGACAGAATTAGACTTGGAAATACACAGTAGCGGGTGTGTGTGAAGTTATTCTGAATGACCCTATGTGCACCTTCAATATTATATACCCTTTTAGGGATAGATTTCAAATAGCTCTGATATAGCAGAAACCACTAAATTATGAAATTGCTAAATTGGGAATTGTACTTCAACCCAGAACAAAAAATGTGCTTTGACGGGCACTAAATAACTTTCCCAGCTACAACAGGACAACGGTAACGAGAGATTTAGAGGGATTTAAATTTGAGGCCTAGTATTTAGGCGCTGGGTGACAGGTATGGGTTTAGTGACAGAATTAGACTTGGAAATACACAGTAGCGGGTGTGTGTGAAGTTATTCTGAATGACCCTATGTGCACCTTCAATATTATATACCCTTTTAGGGATAGATTTCAAATAGCTCTGATATAGCAGAAACCACTAAATTATGAAATTGCTAAATTGGGAATTGTACTTCAACCCAGAACAAAAAATGTGCTTTGACGGACACTAAATATCTTGCCCAGCAACAACAGTACAGCGGTGGGTAACGAGAGATTTAGAGGGAATTAAATTTGAGGCCTAGTATTTAGGCGCTGGGTCACCGGTATGGATTTAGTGACAGAATTAGACTTGGAAATACACAGTAGCGGGTGTGTGTGAAGTTATTCTGAATGACCCTATGTGCACCTTCAATATTATATACCCTTTTTGGGATAGATTTCAAATAGCTCTGATATAGCAGGAACCACTAAATTATGAAATTGCTAAATTGGGAATTGTACTTCAACCCAGAACAAAAAATGTGCTTTGACGGGCACTAAATAACTTTCCCAGCTACAACAGGACAACGGTAACGAGAGATTTAGAGGGATTTAAATTTGAGGCCTAGTATTTAGGCGCTGGGTGACAGGTATGGGTTTAGTGACAGAATTAGACTTGGAAATACACAGTAGCGGGTGTGTGTGAAGTTATTCTGAATGACCCTATGTGCACCTTCAATATTATATACCCTTTTAGGGATAGATTTCAAATAGCTCTGATATAGCAGAAACCACTAAATTATGAAATTGCTAAATTGGGAATTGTACTTCAACCCAGAACAAAAAATGTGCTTTGACGGACACTAAATATCTTGCCCAGCAACAACAGTACAGCGGTGGGTAACGAGAGATTTAGAGGGAATTAAATTTGAGGCCTAGTATTTAGGCGCTGGGTCACCGGTATGGATTTAGTGACAGAATTAGACTTGGAAATACACAGTAGCGGGTGTGTGTGAAGTTATTCTGAATGACCCTATGTGCACCTTCAATATTATATACCCTTTTTGGGATAGATTTCAAATAGCTCTGATATAGCAGGAACCACTAAATTATGAAATTGCTAAATTGGGAATTGTACTTCAACCCAGAACAAGAAATGTGCTTTGACGGACACTAAATAACTTCGCCCAGCTACAACAGGACACTAGGTAACGAGAGATTTAGAGGGATTAAATTTGAGGCCTAGTATTTAGGCGCTGGGTGACAGGTATGGGTTTAGTGACAGAATTAGACTTGGAAATACACAGTAGCGGGTGTGTGTGAAGTTATTCTGAATGACCCTATGTGCACCTTCAATATTATATACCCTTTTAGGGATAGATTTCAAATAGCTCTGATATAGCAGAAACCACTAAATTATGAAATTGCTAAATTGGGAATTGTACTTCAACCCAGAACAAAAAATGTGCTTTGACGGACACTAAATATCTTGCCCAGCAACAACAGTACAGCGGTGGGTAACGAGAGATTTAGAGGGAATTAAATTTGAGGCCTAGTATTTAGGCGCTGGGTCACCGGTATGGATTTAGTGACAGAATTAGACTTGGAAATACACAGTAGCGGGTGTGTGTGAAGTTATTCTGAATGACCCTATGTGCACCTTCAATATTATATACCCTTTTTGGGATAGATTTCAAATAGCTCTGATATAGCAGGAACCACTAAATTATGAAATTGCTAAATTGGGAATTGTACTTCAACCCAGAACAAAAATGTGCTTTGAACGGACACTAAATAACTCGCCCAGCTAACAGCACTAGGGACGAGATTTAGCTGGATATAAATTTGAGGCCTAGTATTTAGGCGCTGGGTGACAGGTATGGGTTTAGTGACAGAATTAGACTTGGAAATACACAGTAGCGGGTGTGTGTGAAGTTATTCTGAATGACCCTATGTGCACCTTCAATATTATATACCCTTTTAGGGATAGATTTCAAATAGCTCTGATATAGCAGAAACCACTAAATTATGAAATTGCTAAATTGGGAATTGTACTTCAACCCAGAACAAAAAATGTGCTTTGACGGACACTAAATATCTTGCCCAGCAACAACAGTACAGCGGTGGGTAACGAGAGATTTAGAGGGAATTAAATTTGAGGCCTAGTATTTAGGCGCTGGGTCACCGGTATGGATTTAGTGACAGAATTAGACTTGGAAATACACAGTAGCGGGTGTGTGTGAAGTTATTCTGAATGACCCTATGTGCACCTTCAATATTATATACCCTTTTTGGGATAGATTTCAAATAGCTCTGATATAGCAGGAACCACTAAATTATGAAATTGCTAAATTGGGAATTGTACTTCAACCCAGAACAAAAAATGTGCTTTGACGGGCACTAAATAACTTTCCCAGCTACAACAGGACAACGGTAACGAGAGATTTAGAGGGATTTAAATTTGAGGCCTAGTATTTAGGCGCTGGGTGACAGGTATGGGTTTAGTGACAGAATTAGACTTGGAAATACACAGTAGCGGGTGTGTGTGAAGTTATTCTGAATGACCCTATGTGCACCTTCAATATTATATACCCTTTTTGGGATAGATTTCAAATAGCTCTGATATAGCAGAAACCACTAAATTATGAAATTGCTAAATTGGGAATTGTACTTCAACCCAGAACAAAAAATGTGCTTTGACGGACACTAAATATCTTGCCCAGCAACAACAGTACAGCGGTGGGTAACGAGAGATTTAGAGGGAATTAAATTTGAGGCCTAGTATTTAGGCGCTGGGTCACCGGTATGGATTTAGTGACAGAATTAGACTTGGAAATACACAGTAGCGGGTGTGTGTGAAGTTACTCTGAATGACCCTATGTGCACCTTCAATATTATATACCCTTTTTGGGATAGATTTCAAAGAGCTCTGATATAGCAGGAACCACTAAATTATGAAATTGCTAAATTGGGAATTGTATTTCAACCCAGAACAAGAAATGTGCTTGAACGGACACTAAATAACTCGCCCAGCTACAGCACTAGGGACAGATTTAGCTGGATATAAATTTGAGGCCTAGTATTTAGGCGCTGGGTGACCGGTATGGATTTAGTGACAGAATTAGACTGGGATATGGCCAAAAAATGAACAGACTATTGCTGGTTAAATGCACTTGGTGTGACAGCTTCACCCTGATGTAGGCTTTAGCCAAAAAACAACCACACCATTGAGGGTTAAATGCACTTGGTGACAGGCGCAGCTTGCCCCTGATTTTGTATATGGCCAAAAAATGAACAGACTATTGCTGGTTAAATGCACTTGGTGTGACAGCTTCACCCTGATGTAGGCTTTAGCCAAAAAACAACCACACCATTGAGGGTTAAATGCACTTGGTGACAGGCGCAGCTTGCCCCTGATTTTGTATATGGCCAAAAAATGAACAGACTATTGCTGGTTAAATGCACTTGGTGTGACAGCTTCACCCTGATGTAGGCTTTAGCCAAAAAACAACCACACCATTGAGGGTTAAATGCACTTGGTGACAGGCGCAGCTTGCCCCTGATTTTGTATATGGCCAAAAAATGAACAGACTATTGCTGGTTAAATGCACTTGGTGTCACAGCTTCACCCTGATGTAGGCTTTAGCCAAAAAACAACCACACCATTGAGGGTTAAATGCACTTGGTCGCAGCTTGTGCTGGCGCACCACAAGACACAAAATGGCCGCCGATCACCCCAGAAAAATGAGACTGACAAACGGTCTGTGCAGCCTAAAAACAGTGAGCAATTGAGGATCAGCAGCTCAATGATCCACAGCTGCAGATCGATCAGTTAATCAAGTCCTTTGGAGGAGTTAATCTGCCTAATCTCGCCCTACTGTCGCAGCCGCAACCTCTCCCTACGCTAATCAGAGCAGAGTGACGGGCGGCGCTATGTGACTCCAGCTTAAATAGAGGCTGGGTCACATGGTGCTCTGGCCAATCACAGCCATGCCAATAGTAGGCATGGCTGTGATGGCCTCTTGGGGCAAGTAGTATGACGCTTGTTGATTGGCTGCTTTGCAGCCTTTCAAAAAGCGCCAAGAAAGCGTCACAAAAGCGCGAAGAAAGCGACGAACACCGAACCCGAACCCGGACTTTTACGAAAATGTCCGGGTTCGGGTCCGTGTCACGGACACCCCAAAATTCGGTACGAACCCGAACTATACAGTTCGGGTTCGCTCATCCCTAGTCCTGAACTCAAACTTTTTTTGTGAAGTTCAGCCAAACCAGTTGAACCCGAACATCCAGGTGTCCGCTCAACTCTACACGTGACGTCACCACATCACCGCACGTGTCATCATGTCACTGCGCGAGATTATCTTCAATCAAGATGGCCGCGACTGCCTCTTTGTAGTCAAATGGAGGTGATTATATATTTT